>NW_001865049.1:557668-583511 GCF_000002865.3 Monosiga brevicollis MX1
TTGACCGCGGGCTCAAGCGTTTGGGCTGCTTGCTGGTGATAGCAAGGCTAACGCGCTGATTGACGGATCCATGCTATCCTTGTGGTGTTTGTACTTGCAGCTCTCCAAGGGTGGCAGCCAAGCGCAGCAAACAGCTTGTGCTTGAGCCAGACAGCCATGCTGAGGAGGCCAGCGAGCTGATGGATGCTGAGAATCTATTCGCCGAGGCCCTGCAGACCGAAGACCAGGCCCCCGGTTCGCCAAGCCGATTTCCTGCCGCTCTCCTTGCATTTGTCGCCAGTCGTGTGCTTGCACCGTCACCAATGGTATGCTGCATCTGCGCAGGAACTACCGTCGAAACCAAGATTGAGGGCTTTGAGCGATTTGATGGCATCACACGCCAATACGCCCAGGAGCGCAACCGTTCAAGCGAGGTAGCGTGCCTTGAGTCAGCTTGATCAAGCAGTGTGTGTGTGTGTGTGTGGGGGGGGGGGGGGGGGGATAGGTGCATGGCCAAAAATGGGATGGAAGGTGTTACTTCTTACAAATGTCGCTGCTATCGCCCTTCGCCCGCGCCCGCACCCATCCCGGACTGCAGCGCATCGAATCAGACATACCCGAGCGCTGTAAAATCGAGCCATGTGTACTCGGTGTAGATGAAGCCGGTCGTGGCCCCGTACTAGGCCCCATGGTCTATGCCGTGGCTTTTGCACCACTCTCAGAAAATGCACGCATGAAAAAGCTCGGTTTTGCTGGTGCGTCAGGCTTGCCACCAGCGACTGTGATGCCCTGCTGTTGTCGACTCCTGACGTGCGGCTGGCGGGACTCGCCCGGTGAATAGACTCCAAACAGCTCTCAGAGGCCAAGCGGGACGAGTTGTTCAAAGTGATCAAGGAAAATGCTGATTGGATGGGCTGGAAAGTTCACATGCTAGCTGCCTCGGACATTTCGGCTGGCATGTTGAGTCGGTTCGTTCTGCTGCTCCCGCATCTTGCGTAGTAGCAGCGTGTCCTCGTGCTCTTCCCACCGCCTCCCCACCACGCAAGGCCTTGCAATGCCAGGAAGGCAAACAGACACACGCTTTTGACCATTGCTCCTCTCATGTGCTCAACAATGCGTTTGTAGGACCAAGCACAATCTCAATGCTCAAGCACACGAATCGACGGTTGATCTGGTCAAGCGCTTGCACGCTCAGGGCGTACAGATCAAAGAGGTTCGTGATTGTGATTGCTTCATCATCTCACCATCGTTCGTTGGCTGAGGATCTGACCTACCGCTTGCGGTTGAATCATCGTCAGCTGTACGTGGACACGGTGGGCAAGGCCCACATCTATCAGCAACAGCTCGAAAACTGGCTGCGACCAACCATTCCCAACATCAAGATTGTTGTGGAGAGCAAGGTTTGAACCGAACGTGTCCTTGCTCTGATCGAGTGTTTTGTAGCTTTGCGTCACGCATCGCGTGAGTGATCTTTGTGTTCTCATTCTAGACATTGCCAACGTGTGTTCCTGTTCTTGTGATGTCTCCACGTAGGCTGATGTCACCTATCCCATTGTGTCAGCTGCCTCCATCTGTGCCAAAGTCACACGCGATGCCGTGTTGACGTACTGGCGCCATCCAGAGCAGGTGCGTGCGAGGCACTCTCCGGTCCTCCTTCACTTCAGCCAACACATGCATCCATGTGCCTGGCTCATGGGCTGGATGGGGCGGATGTCTCTTGTGGCTAGCGAGAAATCGATAACGACTTTGGCTGCGGATACCCGGGCGACTCGAGCACCAAGGCGTGGCTCCGCAAAGTGTTGGATCCCATTTTTGGATTTCCCAGTTCGTGTGACGGCTGCTCTGTTACACTGCGCCTTTCATCTCGTTCCAAACCTGCGCCTGGCTCACAAGGCTTTCGGCTTGATCGCGCTGTCGATGAACACCGATGCTCCGGGTCACGCAGGCTTGGTTCGGTTTTCATGGAGTACGGCGCGAGATTTGCTTCTCAAGGAAGGCACGGTACGTCGTGCGTGTCCAAGCTGCGACAGGATCGTGTTCGCGTCTCGGAACGCGTGTCTCACGAACATGGCTGCGACGGCGTGTCGATGGTTTGCCGGAACCCGTTGGCATCGGTGTGCAATCTGATCTGGCCGATTGGCATGGAACAGAAAATAGAGTGGGAGGATGATGGTGACGAGGATGACGACGAGGGTCAGTACACAACGGGTCTAATTGCGAAGGAACACGGCGAGGGCGCGTCACTGGCGCCCCCATCCCGCTCACCTTTTGTTGATGCTCTGACTTGGTAGCTCAAAACAAGCTTAGCTTTGTCAAGCCGCGCCACGGCTTTTTTCACCGACGAGGGTTCAAGTCGGTGGTCAAGTGGTAGACATTTTGCGGCCCGGTCTTGGATTTATGGTTTGGCGTCTAGCTGTTGGTGTATCAATGCTCTTGCGTTTCTCGCCACCATCTTTTCGAATGGCGATAAGAAGCGGAGAAGGGCGCTCTTGCTTCTTGAGTGTGCTCGAATGGAACAAACAAAACAACAATTGACATGTTAGGCCACCCGTGCTGGCTCTTCTCTGCCTGAATCTACACCCGTTGCGCGCACTGGTCAAAGCCCCAAATTCAAATTCGTTGATGCATAGGAGAAGCTACATGTGCCTCCATTTGTTGTTGTTGTTTCGTGTGTGTGTGTGTGTGTGTGTGTGTGTGTGTGTGTGTGATTTTTTTTTTTCTGCTCGTTTGTGGTCAGTTGTTGCATGAAGTACACAGTCCGACGAGGGCTTCCGGGGCTCGAGCATGGCTGTTCATGGCAGGGGACATGGACAGGCAAAGGATGTACTTTGGTGTATCGTGCGGCTCATCTTGATTTTTTCTTTCTTTCCTTTCCTTTCCCTCACCCCTCATCCCCCCATTTGTTTGCTTGCAGAAACCTCCGCTGTACGACCGCGGGCGGTTCAGGACAGCAACGCTCTGTTTGTTGGACACACTTGTTCGTTGGTGTCGCGCCGACTGAGACGCGAGGCCGTTGCGGTTTTCTGGAGCAGCAATCTTCAATAACTGTGCATCATGGGCTGGTTTTCCGCGCCACCACCGGATCCCAAGGAGCAGATTCGGGAATGGAAATCGTCACTGCGCAAGGAGATGCGCGGTCTTGACCGACAAGTTATGCGTACGTGTCGTGCTTTGGATAGCGTGCTCGTGTGTCTGATTGCATGCACCACCCTTGATGCAATGGATTCTTATCCGGTCTCATCCAGGGATAGAACGGGAGGAGATGAAGATTAAGCAGAGCGTTCGCGACGCAGCGAAGAAAGGACAGGTTTGTCCCTGACCACTTTCCATCCCAGTGTAGCCTTGGGGACACACGACATTGATTGCGCGATTGTCGGGCACCTGACGCGTCTTGAATGCCCCTCCTTCCTGCCTTTGGATTTGCACATGGGTGGGCAGACGGACGTGGCCAAGGTGCTGGCTAAGAGCCTGGTAGAATCGCGCCGAGCCAAGAACCGCATCCACAAGACCAAGGCCCAGATCAACTCCGTGTCCATGCAAATCCAGCAGCAAGCCAGTAAGTGTCGCGGTGGTCATGGTCCGGCTGCGCGGGTTTCAGGGCCGTGCACAATCCAGTCGTCGGCGTTTGCTTGCCTGTTGATGATATTTTTATTTCTTATCATTTGTTGTCTGACACTAGGTATGGCGCGAGTGGCTGGGGCCATGGGTAAGTCGGCTGAGGTGATGGCGATGATGCAGCAGCTGGTGCGCATGCCTGAAATCCAGGAGACGATGCGACAAATGAGCATGGAGATGCAAAAGGTGTGGGATTCGTCTCGTGAACGTGCTTGACTACCCCTGCACGCGCCTGGGCATGCGTCTTCACCAAGTGTCGTGTCTGGCTAGGCGGGTTTGATTGAGGAAATGATGGAGGATACCATGGATTCTGTTCTGGATGACAGTGATATGGAGGAAGAGGCTGAAGAGGAAGTGGAAAAGGTTTTGATGGAGCTGACCTCAGGTCTCTTGGGCGCCAACGTGTCCACCCGCACGCCGGTTCGTTCTGCTTCCAAGTGGGCCCGATTTGGATCAACCCGCTTGAACGGCCAGGCTCATGTCCAATCCACCTTGTCTATGCGCATACCTTTGCCTGCTTCCATTTTTCCAATTCCAAACACAGGCGGTGGCAGCAGCAGCCGAGGAGGCAGAGACGGGCCAGGCCGACGACCTTTCCGCGCGCTTGGCCGCGCTGCGAAGCTAACGAGGAACAGCAGGACGCGCCTTTTACTTTCGAGAACCATTTTTCAGGATGGCTCCAAATTCATACCCCTCTAACTTTACATTTTAATCAGCTTGTTGCCCACGTCCATTGGTCCACCACAACGCTTACACTTTATTACACTATACACACATAAGGGGACTTTTTCTTGTTCAGGCGACACCACACTCGAAAACCCCTTTTGTCCTTACATGATGCACTGCATCAACACTCACACACACATAAGAGAGAGACCAGATGGTCTGTACTCCAAGGTTGCATTTGTTCCCGTAGGTCCCCACCCTTACGGCCCACACACACGTTACACGCCCACACCACGCGTTGATTCCCTTGCACCAACACTTTCTTTTGTTCTCCTTTTGTTCTCCTTTTGTTTCTTTTGTTTCTTTTGTTCTCCTTTTGTTCTTCTTTTGTTTCCGCAGCGCGTGGGTTTCCACCCGCTTGCAAGTTAAGCTTAAACCGGGATCCGTTTGACGGGTGGTCCTGACGGGCACCTGACGCTGAAGCTGAAGCTGCTGCTGCTGCTGCTGCTGCTGCTGCTGCTGGCTTCCTTCCTTGCGCTGCCCCCTCTGCTCCTTCCCCTCCTCTCTCTCTCTCTGTGTTCCTGTGTGTGTACGCTGTCCCCTGTTGTCCTGTTGTCCTCCTTGTCCCGGCTTGGCCTTGACTGGCTCAACGGCCTCGCTCCCGCTGTCCTCCCCTCCCTCGTCATCAACAGAGCCACAGGTATCCCAGAGGCCATCTCTCCCGCCATCCCGATCCCTGCTTCCCATGCACCCCACCACCACCACCACCACCTGCCTGTCTGCCTGTCTGCTTGCCTGTGCGTCACCACCCCCACCCGCTGAGATGTCATGTCATCACCTGCTCTGGGTCCGCAGTTGTATGCCACACACACCACACTCACACACATACAGACAGTCTCTCCTCTCTCCTCTCTCCTCTCTCGCTGCCCCGCAAATGCCGTGGCCTTGCTGTTCTCCCGGCTTATTGGGCTTACCGGTACTTGTTCATCATGATCATGATCATGATCATCATGTCTGTAGTGGCAAGCGGTACTACTTGCTGTTCTGGGGGTGACGTACCGATCCCCAACTGTCCCATCCACCCACCCATGCCGGAGCCCCGCTGATTGCGTTCCGCTCATGTGATGCGGCAACATGCCGGCCCGTCCCACGCCCGCCAAGGTTGGTACACCGCCCAGACCTCGTTACGCCTTTGGCTCTGTCCATACCGAACTCATCTAACGGTTCTTTCGGTGTCATCTTTCTCTTCCTCCTCCTCTTCTTCCTCTTCCTCTTCTTCCTCCTCCTCCTCCTCTTCCTCCTCTTCCTCCTCCTCCTCCTCTTCCTCCTCCTCTTCCCCCTCCTCCCTTTCCCTCTTCTTTGCCATCAACGCTGCTCTATAGGGCAAACGTGGTCCCCGCGCCAAAGCCGGCCCCGTCAAACGCAAGGACATAAGTCCCCGGACCGTCTATCGCCGGGTGCTCACCAATGCCCTTCGGCGCATCGATAATCAGGTTTCCAGGTATGAATCATGCATCCCAACCACCACATCAGGGGGAATACTTTGGTCAGCCCATCTTGGCATCCAACTGTCTGTTGATCTGATGCCCATCTCATCGCTGCTCCTCCTTCTGGCGGCCGAACGTATTTGTAGCAAGGACGTTCATGGCCTGTTTCAAGCGCCCGTCACGGATGACATCGCCCCACAGTATTCTCAGATCATCCGGTTGGTTTCCTGGCTCAGATCACAAACACACTGCTGCTGCTCTCCCCTTCTCTCCCCTTCTCTCCCTTTGCACTCCATCGTCTTTGCCTGACGCTTGTGCGCGCCAACATGTGCCTACAACCGGCCAGCGAACCAATGGACATGCAGACGATGCGCGACAAGATTGAAACCTTCAAGTACCTCTCCATTAATCAGTACATGGTATCAACTCCAGCTGCAATCCTCGTGCTTTTCTGCTGGCTCCTTCGACGGCCATCCATCCTTGTGACACCAGCTCCCCCACCTCACGCTGGAATCGGTCACAGGCGGACATGAAGCTCATGCACGACAACTGCCTGTATTACAATCAAGAAGAATCGCTCGTCTACACTGAGGGAGAGCGTATTTTCGAGATGTGCGCCCCCAACCGATCTCTTCCCCTCGCGTTTGCCTCCTTCGAAGCTTTGCGCGCCCAAGTGTTCACCTTATTGCTGGCTCCCCACCTGCCGGTACAGAGCTCGCCGAGCCGCCAACGCTGAGAACAAGAAGCTTCCCGCCGCCTTGCACGACGCCTTCTCGCGCGCTGGGATCCCGGAAAGGTAAGGCTAATTTGACAACTATTTTTTTTTAAAAAAAAAGGCCGAAACGGCACGCCCAAGTGCTCCAGACTCACGGCCTTACCATTCATATCTCCACTATAGCAAGCGACCAAAGCTGGAGGAACTCCAGGGTGGGGCTGCCAGCACAACGGGCCGTTCTCCAAAAGCGTCAGCAGCTCACACACCCATTTTGGAACGGGCTGACTCGAACATTGTTGCTTTTGATGTCCCCATCGAGGCTCAACCACCCGTTCCCCTCCCAGACCTCGACCAACTCTTTCCCAGCCCAGATTGGCTCTCAGACATCCCCGACATTCGCAGCGCGGCGGCGCGACTGCGGCTAGACTTGGAAGAGGGAGAGTGGGCTGATACTGTTTTTGGCTACATCTCGGCCGGGTCAGCTACCGACAAAGACAGAGGCCAGAAGACAGCTTCCGGCGCTGCTAGTGCCGCCCCGTTTGCAAACGGCGGCGAGTTTGGGGCAGCTGCCGGAGCCGACGATGACGAAGCCCCTGCTTACTTTTTTCACGAGCTCAAACTCTCCAACGCTACCGAAACGCCCCGGACGCCCAAGCGAATGCAGCTGAGCCACACCGCACTGCCCTCGATCAACATTCAGCAACGCCTTCAAAAGTTGCGCGCCTACCGTCACAATGAAGTCATTCGCCAGCCATCAAAACCCCTTCCTACCTTTGTGGACCGGGATCTACAGGTGCGAGATTGCTGGCTCTTGCCCCTTCCATGCTTTGTCTCTTTCCTCTTCACCGCTTGCCTCTCCGCCTGGTCATGATCCCAGCCAGCCCGCATCGTGCCCCCTGCTCAATGACTAACCCCGACCATGCTTTTGCTCACCAGCATCACGTGGACTCGATGCGCCGCTTTGCTGACGGTGCCGGTCCTTTGGCCGAAAGCTTTGTCCGCCTTCGTCTCACTCAGCTTACCGAAGGTGTGTATCCGAGATTACCTCTTGTGGTCTTCTTCAGTTAACTATACCCATGTTACATGTCTCACGTCTGCACTCGCTGGTGTATAGGCGATGCGTCAAGCGATCTCAAGCTACGTAAGCCCAAGCCCAAACATACACCCGAGCAAGTTGAAGAAGAGCGAGCCGACTGTGGCAAAGGTACAGTCAAATTTATCTGTGGAGTGTCATGGTTTTCAAATTTGTGTAGCGCTTGGCTACGCGGTACACACCATGCTAGTTTGTTCTTCCGCAGCTCACCGTTGCCCTGTCATACTTCCTCCCTGCCGCACAGCTCTGATTCAAGAACGACTCAACCTGATGAAACCTTGTTTGGTTGCACTCAACGATGCCTTGCAAGTGCGCAAACAGAACAGCATGAGCAATCGGAATGGCTCTTTCCCCCCCTCAGCTGCTGAACAAGAGCTGGCCCAGCTTATCATTTCCAATCTCCAAGTCCTTGCCACATACTTGAAAGCGTGCGAAGTCAAGGTTTGTGCCTTTTGATACATCAAGATCCTGCAAGTGACTGCGTCCAGCTTCGCCCCGCCATTTCAACTCACATGTCTACACATGACTGCCCATCGATTGCGATTGCATGTGTCTCACAGAAAGAGGAGACGTTGGCCGCCAAGCGGCGTGAGGAGCAACAAAAGCTGGAGCGCGAGCGGGCCCAAGCTGAGCGGGAGAATCTCGAGTGGGAGGCTAAGCGGCGCGAGCGTCAGGCCCGCCAGGAGCGCGAATGGGCCGAGCGCGATCGTCGGGATCGTGATGCAACCGAGGGTTCGGAGACGGGCCGCGAAGATCAGCAGGCGACTGGAGTTTCCGAGCCAGCAAACCAAGCGGATGCTCAATCACAACCACAGCCCACATCGGGTCAACCAGAAGCAGCACCAGATGGGTCACAATCCCGTGACCAGTCAGAGCCCGAGGCATCTAGCTCAGCAAACATGAGCTCTACTTTGCCCAGCACAACGCAAGGGGTATCACCAGGCATGTCAGCCAGCGCACCCGAGCCGCCTGCAGGTAGCACAGCTGGATCGTCGGCAGCAACGCTTACCGGTGGCTCAACGCTGCCTGGAGCGATGGATGAGGCCATGGATGATGTGCGCAATGAATCTACAGAGGCGAGTGTGGCAGCACCAGCCAAGGAAAGCAGTGCGGCGCTCTCAACGCCCGGGAGTCGTCCAGACTTGGCAATCAGCGAGAGGTCTAACCCACAGCTTGAGGGTAAGATGGCGGGCCTGCGGCCGACTGCGCCTGCGCCTGCCGAGACCACCACGGGCGTCGTTGTCGCAGCTCCTGGTTCCGGTGACAGTGAGACTGGAGCTGTGACCACAAGCCATGAGAACCCGACGGTGACTTCGGGCAAGCGAACGAGCGATGATGTCGAGCACCCAGAGTCGAATACACGGCCATCTCTGGCTAAACCAGACCAAGAAGACACACAAATTGCTGATGCAGGCGCTCCACCGACCAAACGCCCTGCACTCGAAGAAGCCGATGCTGCATTAGCTAGCGCTGACACAGCGGTTGCGCCCGAGAGCGCCACAGGCGACGAGCCGCTCGCAAAGCGAGCTCGCCCAGACCCCCCGCCGGACACGACTGCAACGCTCGGGTCAAGCTCAGGACATTTGAATGCCGAGCAGTCAGCCTCCAGCGGCATCACCCACACGCAAGCATCACGTGATACCAATGTCGTGTCCGCTTCGAGTGCCCCCAACCTCGCGCTTCCCGCGACAGGTCCTGTTTCGGATCAAGCATCCAGCCCCACTTCTAAAACCCAGTTGTCCGCGTCGGGCCAAGGACCCTCAGAGGCCAACGTGGGATGTGAGGTCACATCTGTTCCTTTGGCGAGCCATGATGCCTCAGGCTCAACCGATGAGGCAGCCGCTGAGAAAGCGGCCACGCAGACGTTGGCCTCGGCCAGTGCTGAATTGGCGACAGCCACAGAACCGAGCATTCAACCAATGGTGGAAACAGGCGCGGAGGCAATGGATGTTTGCATCAAGACCGAGTCGAAGGACACTACAGCTGCGACCTCGGTGCCGTCAGAGTCCAACGCACCAAGCAAAGCCTTGGTGGCGGGTAGCACGCCTGAGCGCCCGGCGGAGTCATTGGCTCCGACCGAGGCACCCGAGCAGTTGTCGGCCGACAAGCCATCTGAATCAAAGGCAGACGGCGATTCGGGTGCCAGCCTGGCCCAGACTGTCACTCCAGCTGCCACCGAGGCGGCAGACATGGCGGAAGTGAGTGCAACGGCCTCGACTCAACCCAATGTCTCTGGCGAGGAGAATGTGCAGGGGCCTGCAACAGCCAACTCGCAGCACGGCCAGCCCTCGGCTAAGACCCCGCCCTCCTCAAGTGGCGAGGCTGATGTCAAGGACGCGAGCGATGTGAAGGACGCGAGCGACCTACCGGATGAGAAATTCAGCGATGCTGTGGACACTTTGACTGAAAGCGCGCCTGAGACGACACCCAGGCCCGACACTATCTCAGCTGAAACTACAGCCGTGACGGAAGAACAGGCCTCGTCTCGCCAGGAGACACGGCCGGCCGAATCAACTTCGGACGCCCCAGTTGAGGTGGGAGAGGACGCGGCGTCGGCTGCTATTCAGGACACACCTGCGGCGGAAGGCGTCCAAAGTGCAGCAGTCAAGGTGGAAGATACTTCAGTCGCTCCCCGGGAAACACCCGCGACCGAAACCACCACGGACGGCAAGCAAGCGAAGGAGGATGTTTCGGTGGCCGCCACGATTGCGGCTCCAGACAAGGCTGCCCCGAGTGCAGCCTCCGAACCGCTGCGCGAAGACGCATCCTCGGTGGCCGCCACGTCTGAGGGGTCTCTTCAGGTAGCTAAAGACAAGCCTGCGACAGACGAAACTCAAGGCACGAGTTGAGGTTCCAGGGTCTTCCCCTTTCTTTTGTTGCAACAGCAGCAGACATCCGAGACAGCGATCTTTCTTGTTTCCCGTGCTCGTTCCTCTCTTTTGAGTGTTAATTGTTGAAGTGTTTTTTTTTATTGCCACCTTTTAACATCAACATGTAAGTAAACTTTGATGAAAGCCTCATGGCCACCACCATAATTGAGCCCCCTTTGCCCACTTGCAAGAATTTTACCTGACCATAAATGTATCCCGCATCAAGATCACCATGCTCCATGCTCGTCAAGTGCAACAACTGGAAGAGTGGCATACCAATGATGGAATGAAAATATTTTGAATGCTTATGGATTCGGCCTGCTCAAGAGCTGGATCGAGTCCCTTTTTACTTGGTGCGCTTGACACCGCGGAACTTCTTGTCACGGTTCTTGCGCTCCTTCTTCTGCTTGCGCGAGCCAGACTTGGCGGTGGCCAGGCCAGCGCGAACAAGACGGTGCTTGGGCTCGAAGTGCTTCATGGCATCGACGCTGTCGTAGATCAGCGCAAAGCCGGTGCTCTACAAGGCGCAAGAACGACATACAACCATGAGTTAACATGTACACCGAACGTTGAAATGGGCAGGGGATCAAGAGCATGAATGTGGCGCCTTGGTATGCCTCGGCATCTCAAAGAACCCATGCTAAAAAATAAAAAAAAGCACATGAAAAGAAGTGCCCCAGAAGCAACGCACCTTGCCACCGCCAAACTGTGTCCTGAAGCCAAAGCAGACGACGAGGTCAGCAGTCGTCTTGTAGGCGGCCGCGAGCTTCTCGCGCAGATCCGACTTCGAGACGTTGGCGAGACCCGGGTGGATCACATCCACGACCTACAGCAGCAGCAAGTTTTCATATGGGGTAAGCAAAGATATTTCAAGCCGATCTCGCGCCCAAAAGCACAGCAGCCAGAATCGTAGGGGACCGCTTGCACGCGACGATGCAGACATGAGAACAGACGTACCATCTGCTTGCGGGCGAGCAGACGGTTGGAGATGAACTTGCGAGTTCGGATGGTGGCGGCGTCAGCCTGCGAGCATGGGCGTCAAAAAAATGATCAAAAAAATAAGTAAAGAGCTGAGACAAACAGTTCCTGATCAAATTCGCAGGAATGATGTGTGTTGATCATCAAAGAGTCCATCATCGAGCATGACGCTGAAGCCCGCCCCCCCCCCCGCCTTGGCCGAGCCCAAGACACGCGCTCAAAAGCTCGGCAACATGAGAGCTGGCTTGAACAGCTTGACCCATTCGTTCTGCCTTTCAGAGGAACAAAGCGCATCTACAGAGCTTGCACATTCGAGCACGCTGCTGTCTCTCGCAAGGCACCCCGTCCCGACCACGAAGGATGGGGGTAGAGAAGGGACTGCAGAACGCGAGCCAGCCCGAGCGGATTGGCTCCTCAAGCTCAAAAGAGAGCTTCCTCTGGCTCGCATCAGGGTCCGCGGCAACCATCCTGCCCACTGCGACAAGCAGAAAGAGGGGTACCAGGTGCCTCGGGGCGCAGCTGACTCGCAAGCATTTCCATTTGGCAGCCTCTATCTCACATCCTCGTGCATGCCCCTCGCACACCCCGTCCAGACCTCGAGCCAGATGTTTTTTTTTCTCCATCATGCTTACCATCATGAACCGTCTATGCGAGATAAAAAAGTGCCTGGAAAAGGTTCAAACCTCGGTAAATATCTCCTGATGACAACATCTGTTGCCAACACAGCCAACAAAATGTCAGATGTCAGCACGAAATAGAGCACAATTTTTGTCAGATTGTCATCATTTCCCGCCACCATGAAATGAAATGTGTGAGTGTGTGTGTGTGTGTGGTGTTGCGTCGGGCTCCTCACCTCACAACACAAACAGCAAAGGTGCCAGGAGGCTCTGCTCTGCGGCCATTGGTTCGGGTGCGTGCCCGTCCTGGACCCGAACCCTGGCTATGATGGCACAGCCCGAGCCTTGTGGTTTGGATGGACGATCGTTCGTTTTTGGATGACCTGACGCGTGCTTGCATTTTCCTTCATTGTAGTGCGTACAGTTGAGCTTGGCCCAGGAGTAGTAAGCCCTGTTTGTTGTTGCAGGTGCGTCAGACCAAGGATTGCATCACGCCCACGGCCGCCGCTGGGGATGCATCATCGCGCTGCCATTCACGGGCTCAATTGCTCTTGCCCCGTTCAGTTAGAAGGCCCACTGTCAAGATGAACCGCGAACCTCGTCGCTCTCCGCCCTTCAAGCTGCTGGTGTGTCTGCGCTTGGCTGCCTGCGCTTGGCTGCCTGATTTGTCTGCCTCATCCTGCTGGGCTGTTGCTTCTGTATTTTTCTTTTCTCTCTCGAATTTTGCCTTTCGCTGACTCCACCCTCGGTGACCTTTGCTGCACGTGTAGGTGCCGTTGGTGTATGCACCACTTCTCCCCATCATCCGCATTGCCTTGCGCAAGCAGCACAAAGCTCGCCAAATTGCATACTTCTCCACCTTGGGCGCGGCCTTTTGTCATGGTGCCTATCTGCTGATGTTTGACCTCTCCCTCGACTCGGACGGCGAGATGCGCACTTACAAGACACCGGCCATCCAGCAGAGCCCGGCCCCTAGCAACACAGACGCCAAGTAGGCGCAAGGAATGATATTGCACTTATGTTAATTGATGAATTGATGGTGACCAGCACCCACGTCCAGGACATTCCTCACAGTGTTCCCTTGCCCGAAGTCTGCTTACGCGGGCTCGAACAGCGCAGCATGCGCGCCACAAGGCCAGGACCAACAAACACTGGACTCATATGCATGTGAACTTTGACAACCCCAACTTGGGGATTCAAAGCAAACACGTCTCAACATGCCCTGGGCCAGAGCTCTTTTCTATTCACAACTTGCCACTGGTCGCTCCGAGCCATGTCTTACAAGTAAAAGCTGGTATTGGGGTCGAACTGCTTCGAGGAGGAGAGCAAGGGGACTTGGGGAAAGCCTGCACTTGGCCGAAAGTGGCCACCCGTCACCAACATGCCTACAGCATCCAGATTTGCCTGTGAGCAGGCGCGACCTTTTTGCGCACACGTCTCCCGTCGCACGTACACACAGCCAGACACAGCCAGACACAGCCAGACACAGCCAGACACAGCCAGACACAGCCAGACACAGCCAGACACAGCCAGACAAACACGGGGCCGCGTCCCTCCAATTCGTACCTAGAACACCCGTAACAATGTCGCTCGGGTTTGAAAAGGAAAAGCCACCGCCGGGGGCTTGTGCTGATTTGAGCCGGTGCTGCACACGCTGCATGATGCTGTCCATTCAGGTCGAACGCGACCCATCAAGAGTGAGCAAACCAACAGTGCAGCTTTCATGTGCTGATGCAGGCAATCGGCTCGACTCGCTGACCTGCGATAGGTATCGCCATAACCACCTTCAATAGCTTCAATAAAGCAAAAGGTCATGGCACCCGTGCGGGCATTCTTGGCCAGTGCCGATGTGTCGGCACTTGTCTGTCGGTCATCGCAAGCTGCAAAACACACAACCTAAGAGCCCGGCCAGAAGACCACGCCAACAAATCAGTATCCTTATGAGCAATCTTATTGGACTTGTCTGGAAAAGAGGCTTTGGTCTGTTCCACACGGCGACGACAGCAAGACATGGTCAAGCACGATCCGGTACCAAGGACAGCAGCTTACAAAGCCTTCCGTGCCCTTGTAGATGCGTGAGGCTTGATACCAGCTGCGGCAATCCTTTTGCAATGCGTACGGGAGGTCGGTCACTATGCCAGACAAGGCAGGGGGTCAATGTCAGGTTGGACACGCTGGCTGGTGCCATTCCATAAATACACGCAGATGCAGCTGCGTGGAACAAGGTGCTTCATCCGCGGCCGAGTGTGAACCGTACCAGAGCCGCTGTGACAGGCATCAACAACGCAATGCAGTCGACAGCCCGCAGGTAGGGGACGAATCATGCGGTCGAAAATCTCATCGTCCGTGATCTGACCCTCGCGTTTGTAATCCTGAAATGTCCCCAAGTTGAGGTGAGCAAGCCATGCAAACCACACAGTCATGGAAATTTGATCTCGCGAAACCCAGTCTCCCTTCGTACCAGAGGCAGGATTGTTTCGTCGTAGCCGTCGAGCTCATCTCCGGTTCGATCCTTTTTCTGGCTGCCATGGCCGGAATAGTGGAAAAAGAGCGAGTCACCAGCCGCAGCGCCATCCACCAGCCACTTGAAGCCCTGAGCGCATGTTGCCGAATAAGATACCAAGAAACACGGGCACTGCAGCGAACCCAATCAAGAAGCAAAGGCCTCATCAAAGAGCGCCCCCAGATACTAACGTTGATGATGTTGCGGCGGGTTGGATGCATAACCGGGTTGGGATTGTCCTCGGTCAACAGCAGAATGTCTGAGTCTTGATACCCAAAGCGTTTTTTGAGCAAATACTTCATGCACTATCATACCAAAAAAGCCGCATCTCAGTCGCCGCATGAGCAAGCAGGGCAAAAGGAGGTGGCACGACGAAGAAGCGGGGTATGGTGTAGTCGGTGTGGACATACGTTTGCATCGTTGATGCAGCCGCCTAGCTCGGCCGAGGTACCGAGGTAATTGATGCCCACAAGCATGGCTTTGCGTTTGGTGACACCTGGTGACGAGGTAAGGCAGTGAGTTGTGGGGCGGTTAAACCAGACCGAGCCGGTAAGGATGGGAAAACGGCAACTCACGGGGTGCACCGGCCTCTGGGGATATCTGGGTTTCAGGCAATTTGTGTGCAGACGCGCAATGAGTGCGCGCAATGAGCGTGTACATAACACGAGCCGCCACGGACGGGCTCAGAATTGGCGGGTGGGGCATCACGCGAGGCAGGGCGTACCGAGGGAGCTGAGGGCTGATGATACCCGGCAGAGGCTGAGGGCAGAGGCGTGGGTCCAGTGCCCCCAGGGCCATGGCGCGGTGGGTATGCAGGGTGGTGACCCGGGGCCGCCTGCGGGGTGCTGCTGCTGCTCAGGCTGCCGTGGCCGGACATTGGAGGCGGATAGAGGCCGGCTGGCCCACCGTATGGTGAAGATGGATAAGGTCCACTGGGATGGGAGCCATGCATGGACGGAGGCATGATGCCGTAGGGACCGGTTGAGTTGACATGTACAATGCTGTGACAGATGCCGCATTGGACCACGGGGGCGCCTGGCGGGGCCTCGAGCCTTTGGTGACAGTTGTTGCACTGCACTGATGGCATGATGCCTGCGAGGAAAGCGAGATCTGAGTGTCTTATGTAGCAGAAAGAACGCAAATGCAATGGAGAACAGTGGGAAAAGCACGACCGGCGCGCAAGCCAGAAGCCGTCTTGAGACTGGAGGCGAGCAGAAAGTCCTCGAAGGTGCTTTGGTCTTTCAAGCACTGGCGCAAGTCCAAAACACAAAGGATACGATACAAGTGGGACATGAGGGGTCAGGATGAAAATGCAACGCGCCCTCTCCCGCCCCTGTTCTCAAGGGCATCACACGGCAACGCACACACTTGACCACGCAGTTCTGCAGTCAGTACGAGGCATCATCCATCCTGCCATTCACTGCCTTGCATGACATGAACGAGGGCTTGGTGGGGGGGCTGCCCTTTTCTTCGTGTTTACATGTGCAGATGGTGGAGATGATGATGATGATCAACCGGGGTCATGGGCAAGATGACATTGCGGACACGTTCGTTCGCAGAGCCGGGACGGTCGCGTTGGGCTGGGTGGAGCCGCAGGGACGACACGCGCGTGCTGGGGGATGGGTGATCACCGCCTGGTCGTTCTCCTGTATTGGTGCCTGTCAATCACTCGTGGTTTGTTCATTGACCAACCAAGGGCAAGGGTAGGAACCTCAAGTTTCGTCTGACGGTGATGGCTGGTCAATCTCCCATCAGGTGTGATAAAGGCCCGTTTTTACTCATTTTGACCCTGGCGCTTCATCGAGGGTTGAGTGCCTGCCTGAGAGGAGATGGGCAGGAGGTGGCTCCTTTTCCTTCCGACCTCAATTTCCGAAGCGGATTTTTAAAAAAAAAAAAAAGAAAAAAAGAAAATGAGCGAAGCAAAGGGGGAACGGGAGAAACTGCAGGTGAACAATTTTATGGGTGGCGGTGAAGAGGGCAGGCAATGGTCAACGGTCGACATCAAGCAACACGGGTCACAAGATGCCCAGACACAAGGGCGCTGGGCCCAGGACAAGAGACGAGCAAAACATTAAACAATACAAATCCAAGCAAAAGTTACAGAGCATTGAGAGCATTGGGGGAATGGGGCATGCACCTGAAACAAACTGGAAGAGAGCGAGAGAGAGAAAGAGAGAGAGGGAGGGAGAGAGAGAAGGAGGGAGGGGGAAGCGACAGGTGACACCCAGGGAGAGGGACGGAGGCGACTCGGCAATGATGGATCAGCAATATTGCTGAATGTGGGCGCGGACCAAATTGCCGACCAGGGATGGGTACTCAACAAAGGAGCGGAGAGCTCCAGGCGTGTCCACGCCAATGCTACGCTCCCCTTCACCCGTCTGCGCGCGCTCATCAGCCTTGACAAACAAGGGCTGTACATCGGCTTTGACGCTCGCGGGCGAGTCATGGCCCAAGAGGATCATCGTCGGAACCTTGAAGCCACCCTCGAGAAGAGGCGTCAAATCCTCGCGCTCACGGAGGGGGTCCAGCTGACCGGTCAAGAAGGCGGCCTTGGGCAGGTGGTTACCCGCCAGAGCAAACTCTTCGTTCAGGGCCACCACCTCTTCTGTTACGTGCGCCTCATCCGAGTAGACATGGGACAGGAGGTGCTTTTTGATGTTCTCGGGACTGTTGGAGGCTGCGTTCAGTGCTTCACCCAGGAAAGGGATGCGCATGAGGGCCCACAGGGCGCGGCGCAAAGCGCCCAGGCCCATGGCGCTGATTGTATCACCCTCCTCCTGCTTGTTGAAGGCGGCTGTCGTGAGCGGGCCGCGGAAGGTGGGGTTCAGAAGGACAAGAGAGGAGAACAGTTCCGGGCAGCGCTGCGCGAGCTTGAGAGCGTAAAAGCCGGCGTGACCTGCAGCTACGACGTACGCGCCCTCATGCTTGGGGTCCTCCTTTTGCAAGGTGCGGAGGGTCTGTTCGAGGCCATGCTCCATAACTTCGGCGTTAAGCTGGGAGGCACGGAGGTCAATCTGGTTCACGCCAAAGCTGGGCATTTCAGTGACTCCAAAAGTGTTGCTCACAAAGGGGGCCATCTCAAGGAAAATGCTGCGCGAGGCGACCATGGAGGGAGGGGCCACAAAAAGCGTAAAGTTCTTCTTGTCAATGTCACCGGTGATGCCATTGGCGTAGCAGTCGATGGTCAGGTCGCCGTGCACATGATGGCTTGTGTCTGACGAGGTGATGGGCGAGGAAAAACGGATGGAGCGGCGCTGACGGACCCAGCCGTCCTTCTCAGCAGCTGCCAGCAGGGGCTCATGAGGGTCAAGGCGACTGCTGATTGCACGCGCTTCGCTGCCCTTAATGTAGGCTGCCACCCCAACACCGCCTGCGGCAGCGACGGCCAGTACACGCAACATGACTAGTCAAGCTGATGTAGGAGGAAGGGTCACGCGAAGAACAAGTGTGGAAATCAGCACGTGAGGCCAAGGGCTTGCCGCGCACCTACGGGCGGGAGGAAGCAGATGGCGACATGAGGACTCGTAGGACAGCAAGCGGGACTGGGCGACAGCGCGCGAGGCCCACGGCCACACGTGGGAGAGCTGTTGAGAGCCAGCGACAGACCCGATTCAGTCAGCACAGTCAATGGACTCACCTCCACTCAGGCACTGCCAGATCAAATCAAGAACCAACAACCAAGCTCGCTGGTGCCCCGAACACGCGACGCGACGTGACGTGACGGCGGGCAAAAAAAACAAGACGCGGCAGTGGTGTGTGTGTGAGCGAGTGCGTCAAGTCGAAAAGCTCAAAGGGCTAAAGGAGCAAGTGTGTGTGTGCCGCACGATGTATTTCTCTTGAGCGCACTCTACTGTAAGGAGCCCATGCATGGTCCATGTCAGATTTTTTGTCAGATGAACAAAGGTCAACGAACAGGCAAGGGGCACTTGAGCAAAGAATCAATTATTAAAGTCGTCTTTTTTGGTCCACAACAATACACAAGCCCGCAAAAGTGGGAGGCTATGGGAGACAGGCCGGAGGGGAGGAGCAGCTTGGTGGGAGATGGTCGTGGCAGAGCTGAAGAAACCGGGCGACATCCTGCTCCGTGTTGTAGAGGTGCAGGCCGATGCGTAGTGCACCGTTGCGCCGTGCAACGGTGAGATGGGGGCTTAATGCCAGCGCCAGTTGTGGCAGGCGATCGTTTTGTCCTGGGGCGTCACGAAATCCAACAAAATGATCTGCATGGCGGGCAGGCACGACAAATCCCAGGGCAGCAAGGCCCGCACATAGCTGCTGCATGAGCTGCGCTGAGTGAGCACAGATCCGTGCAGTCTCTGCCTCGAGCACCACGCTTAGTCCAGCCGCAGCTACAGGCAAGAGCAACGGGTGGGGCCGGCCTGGCAAGATCTCAAGCGACAACCAGGCCAGTCCGTGACGGCACGTCAGCACTGATGTCAGGCAGGCACAGGGCAAGCGGGCAAACACGGAGCATCAGCCTTTTATCACGTACCTCCAACGCCCAAGCGCTGGCTACCCTCTATCTCAGCAGTCGGGTAGCCGGCAGTGGTCATGAGACCATTATTGTCCCAGGCTTCGTCATCGGCGCCAACCCTGGCAATCAGAAAAAGCTTGTTACGGGGTGTTGCACGCCAACAGTGCGAGGCGAATCGGGAATCAAACCACACGGGCGTGTACGGACGAGGGCGCGCACCGATGCTTCTCATGGGCCTCCATGGCAACAAAGTGGCGAGCAAAATCACGATCCAGCCAGGCCAGACACATGCCATACGGCCCCAGAAGCCATTTGTGGATGCTGGCGGCCACTGCCATAGGCCGCACGCGCTTCCAGTCCAGAGGAACTACTCCCGCTGACTGAGTCAGATCGAGCACCAAAGGGATGTTCAACTGCACGGCCCAACAAGCGTGAGCTCGATGGGACAGTGTCATGCCATCGTTCTTATCTCCAGGTGCGTAACAACCCACAAGGGGGAATAACCGACCTGCTGACAGCATTCACTGATGGCGACCAGATCCAGAGCCGCTCCATCGCACCAATGGAATTGAGGCACGGCCACTAGGCCCACCTTGGCACCTAAACTTTGCAGATCCCGCAACACCAGCGTTGTCCAATCGTCCTCCTCGTTGGACCGTTTAACCACATGTAGCTCGCTCTGGCATCGGCGATGGAGGATCTCTTGCCACGCGTACACGTTGCTGGACATTTGTTGATCCAGCACTAAAACCTGAATGAGCGCCATAGTCCACAACACACATGCACCCAGTGATCAGGTACCGTCATCAAGGGCCAAGCCCTGGACGGACAGTTAGCCACGGGAGAGAGGCTGGTCGAACCCGTGTACGCGGTGGAAGCGCAATGTTATGTGCAATCAGACTCATCACATAGCTGGTGCTTGGCGCGAAAAGTACGTCCATGGCCCGCTGCTCCGCTTGAGCCTGGGCACAAGAAAGTGCCCATCAGTGACCGCCAACGAGCAAAAAATGCAAAACCATGGCATCAGCACCAATTGCGCGCCAGCATCAAGACAGGCAAAGTCTTCCGATTCAAAAAGACAGTTTGCTCAAGCATGCTGAGCAGGACAAACCGCATCAAGTCCCAGCACAGCAAGGAATTGCTTTTGCACGCTCGAGGCCAGCGCCGCCGTGTCTACCAAGTCGTCGTGTGCGCGCGCTCGCTCAGGAGAATAGCTGGCGTCAACACGCACCCCCACCCAGACTCTACGGGACAGATGGCGGAAGTCCTACCTTCAACCTGTCCCTGTTGGGCCAAGATGCCAGCCGCCGCCAGAGCTTGCGCCCCGCGTCGTGGCAACAAGCATCGACCTGCCTCACATGCCCACAGTGAGATAGATGGAGTTGGGCTAGGCAGAACCAGCCGTCTTGCGCATCCAATGCCCCGCCGCGTACCAGGTGCGTTGAGGTAAAAGTGTCGTCCATCAAACTCCGAATCAACCAGCTCCTGCCACTTGCGCATAGCCAACGCCATGCTGGAAGATCACAAACCCCCCCTCGTCAGGTCGTCGTGTTGCCGTACAGCACAGATACCAACTGCTTTCGGAAGTGCCTGACACCTTTTTGGATGCACACACACACACACACACACACACACACAACGTGCTCACCTTAATGCTGACAATTCATTTGGTCGTCTGATAAGAAAAGTGTGACAATGAACACAGTTTCTCTAACAGCACTGGGTGGGAGGGATCGTTCTCTCACTCTTCGATCGCACGATCACGCACACTTGCCCTTCCTCCGCATCCGACCTCTTCTGAGAGGACAAGCATCGGGCAGCTGTTTATGGAGGAGGAGAGCGCGGTATGATGGGTGCATGGTGCTGGTTTATTGGCAAATGGGTCGTGGTAAACGGCGATGGCCGGCCGGTTGATGGGGCGTTGAACGGCTGGCTCATGACTGCGATCGTGCCGTAGGCCAGCGTGCTCGGGTCGGACTCGAGGCAGAGTGTCTGGCACCTCTTTGGCGCACAGATCCCCAGGCGTCAGAGGTCCAGGTGCCACCATGGCTGAGCTCCACCCCTTCAGGTTAGATTGAACCTTTGAAGCGCAGCGCAGCGCAGTTGCAACAGCAGTGAGCCGGGCAAAGGTGCAGCGTCTAAAGGGCAAGAGAAAAAGAAAATAGTTGTGGGACAGATGCACTGGCGTTTGCGGCATCGTGGACGCACGCCAGACCGATCTGAATCATTTTGAGCCTCTTCTCACCATGTGCACGGCACACCTCATCGAGGGTGGTCTAGTTACCGAACGCAAGGGCGGAGAGGGAGCAACGGTGCAACTGAAAACTCCTTCGAAAGGTACGTACGCTGAGATTTGTGTTCCTTCCAGCCCTGATGCTCCGAAACGGCAATGGAGTGCCCCGGAACAGCAAAAGAGCTTTCGCAAGCACCGAAGAACGTTACCGAAACCCGATTGCGCCTCAACAACGTGGACATTCAGTTGATTCTTCTCGTTGCACTGGGATGCCTTGGCGTGCGGGATAGGCCACGCACCAGCTCTACCTCTCGCCGGAACCGCCTTTTGAAGCTGAGCGCCGTTTACATACATTCGGATGAGACGTTGCTTGTGGCCGTGCACGAGGCGCGGCTGCAGGTCGATGCCAGCGTCGATACAAAGCCGCGACTCGGCACTTCTAAAGCCTTTGCCAACGTCTTCATCGATCCCCTCCCCTTTCACGCAGTATGCGCTTGCTTTTCTACGTGATGCTCTGCTCTTGCTCGTGCCACGACCCGCCTTTACTCATGCGCTCGTGCTCGGTGGCCAGGACCCCACGCACTATCAACTCCAGTCGCGCGTGCTGGAAGGCACCTATGCACCGGCATGGGAGGAAAGCTTTGCCTTGTATGTGGTTGTCGCGCACTGCACCGCCGTCCACGCCCGAGGGTGCACGCGCGCGCCTGACGTGAAGCGCTTTTGTTCGCAGCGTTTTGGATCCTGAATCACCCTCAGATACCCGCCTGCATGTGATGGTCTGGGACAACCAAGATGGCGGTCCGCATTGCCTCGGTGGTGTCTCTTTTCCCTTGGCCCAGCTCTGTGAATCTCGTACGTTTTCGCGTCACGCTTCGACCTCTTCCCGAGTTGAGACGAGACCTGATCCTTCTTTCTGTACACCATGCTGGTGCGGATCTGATCATGATAGGCAGCATTTTACAAGGCTGGTTCCTCCTCGTGTCCCCCGAGCTGGCAGCACGTAGCACCCCACGGGTATGGCCTTACTTGTTGACTGGTTGCAGCGTGCGCGACGCCCCGAATCATCAGATGATCACGCTGGCTTGTCCCGATTGCCGCACAGGTCATGGCTGCACCCCAGAAACGGCCCAGTGATTCGTCCCCGCCCATGGATCTCATTTCAGCATCTGCCCCAAAGCTACGTGTGGGGGCTCACTGTCTGTACGTTACACACTGCGCGAGCGGTCTTACTCCTGCTTCAACTGCTTGTTCCTCCTCCTCGGCCCACACGCCCCGCCCAAAACGGCTACTCAGCTGGTAGAAACCCGCCTTTTGGCTTTTAGGGCCCGATATGTAGCCGATAATGAGTATTATCCAGCGACCATCGCCTCCGTCAGCATTGATACGGAAAGTGTGACTGTCATTTTCAAGGGCTACGAGGATGAAGGCGAAATGGTACGTCTTGTGGCTTGACCCATCCGGTACCCGGCCAGACCAACGGACCACCGCTCTTCGCTGCAATGCCCTCCATTTTCAAATTGAGCGTGCTTCTTGCTGTTTGCGATTCTTCACTTTTGACCTCTTTGCTTCCTACAGGAAGTAGCCTGGGCTGATGTACAAGGCGTGACGTCACGAACATCCCGTCCGCCCAGCTCGAGCTCTCCACTGGACATGGAGCTCACTTCGTCAACCGGCAGCTTTGCGCTCCCCACTGCTGCCGTCCAAGAACTAGAACTGGAGTACCAAGACCGCCGCGAACCGTTGATGACGCGCATGCTGGAAGAACAGACAGAATACGTGCGCCGCTTGCGCCATCTCACCAAAAGTTTTACGGAACCCTTGCTTTTGGACATGACGTCCGAAGAGCATGGCCTGGTCTTTAGCAACATTGAAGTGCTATTTGCCAGTGCTGTCGATTATCTTAAAGCCATCAATGTAGGTCAAACCGCCACCACGCAAGCTGTGTCACTCCCAGACTAGGCAAGCCCGGCGTACTCTCATCCATAATCTTCGCCCCCCTTGGTGTGCAGATGTCCATCGAACACGAGAGTGCTGTCGGTTTGAGCCTTTTGACGCTGCTGGACAACGCTTCCAATGACTACCTCGTATATGCCACCACCTTGTATGTGATTGAGATGAGTTTTTTTTTTTTTTTTTTTTTTTTTTTGCCGTTCAGACACCTCCGATGGCTTAACTCACTTTTATTTTGCTCCATTCGGCAGACCTCAGGCCGAAGCCAAGGTGCAAGACTTGCTGAGTGGCAAGTCAGACTTTGCAGCATTTGTGCACGACCGACAGCGCACCCATCCCGATGAGCCCACACTGCTGGAGCTTCTTCGCATACCCCTGGAGCACGTGTCCCAGCTACAAACTCTTATCAACTCACTGCTACAAATTGCCACCGAATCGGATGAAGACTTTTTCGCTTTGCAACAATTTCAGGACAAGCTCAACTCTGTTCGGCGCGCGTGAGTTGATACTCGCCGTCAGCAAAGGCCACTCCAGACACCAAACGCGTGTCATCTCCTTCTCCAAGGAGGCTTTGAGCACACTCTCAGGACTGGATGGCACGCTCATCGGTACCATCTGTCGTCGGCGAATGCTTTTTAGAATGATATCGGCTCGGCGAGAGTCTGCGGATCAGCTGGCCATGCACCGCATTGGTACAATTCTACAGCTTGATCCCAGCTTTTTAAAGTTACAACATGCTGGCCGCAAATTCCTACGCCAAGTGAGTAATTACCAGCATCCTCCAAGTCAGACCCATGCCTTGTCTTGCCCCAATCTGCAGCCACCTTCTTTGCCTTTGCATGTGCTTTCCTCCTCATGTCACTTTTTCAATTTTTTTTTTCCCATAATCCCTGTTTATCATCGAAACAGGTGGAGGTCGAACTTTCTTTTGCACGACGCACGTTCCGACGAAAAGCCAAGCACAAGTTTTTTCCCGCCGTGGTGCGTTTGAACCTCTTTGCTAGAAGGCTAGATGTTCTCACAAGGCCGGACTGATAATGACGTCTCACATGCGCTCCGGTCACATGTTGGTGGCTCTTTATTTCGTAGCTGTTTCTCTTCAACGACGTCGTCATCGTGACGCAGCCAACATCAAACAAGGCGCAGCGCTATGTCCCAACGCCGGAGGTGCCGGTTTTATCGCGGGACAAGCTTCGGATTGACTTTGATGAGAATGTGCCACATATTTACGTCACCCACGAAGCGACTTCACTGCTTCTCAAAGCCGAGACGCTCGAGGAGAAGGAGCGCCTGGCTCGCTTGCTGGATCGCATACCCACGGCTGCAGGTAGCAGCCCCAATCGTGTGGTTAATCATGAGGCCTTGCAGCCCATCGAGCCTCGGCCTCGCATGTTACAGATTGATGGCTCGGGCGGTGACTTTGGATTCAGCCTTCGTTCTGACAACCCGGGTTATGTCGGTGAAGTTCAGCCAGATGGGCCCGCAGCGCGAGCGGGGCTCACCAGTAGCGACTGCGTTGTCAGCATTCACAGCTTGAAGATTGATAGTCTCTCTCACGACGTACGATCGACGCCTCCTTTTTTGTGCTGCATGCAGCCCTTTGACCCTGAGGTCGGCTCTCACAGGGTTCCTTTGGTTTTGTCGACACGTGCGATTGGGTGTGGATATTGATTTTGCAGGGCCTGATGGAATTGGTGGCGCTCAGCCGCAACGTGAATCTTCGTTTGATTGTCTGCAAGGCGCTCTACACTTGTCAACTCTTGCGTGCGGATCACAACAACTTTGGCGTATCCCTCCGTGGTTGTAACCCGGTCTACGTCTGCGGGTACGTGCAAAGCACCGACTGACTACCCGACTGGTCGGGTCAGGCATGTTCGCACACCACTGGCACAACTGGCGTGGTTCTTTGCGCCGGTTGATATTGGGGACATTGCGTTGTTGATCAGGGTACAACCGGGTGGACCGGCTGAAAAGGCAGGCTTGCGGCTTGGCGATCGGTTGTGGAGCGTGGAAGGGATGGATATTCGCAACTCAGATGTGGCAGGCGTCGAGCGCGCATTGCAAAAGTGTGGCAGCCATGCGGCTATTGTGGTGGAACCAACCCTCCGCACGCTTGTCGTGCACAACTCGTCACGCGGCTATGGCTTTTCGCTTTGGCAGCCATCCCCACGCAGCCTGGTGAGCATCAAATCCATCCACCGAGACGGGAGTGCACGACACGCTGGCCTACGCGTCGGTGATCAAATCTGGTCCATCAATGGAACCAACGTGCGACAAGAGCCTCTGGCCAAGCTCGAGGCACTGATGGGCAAGCAGTCTCACAGCTTGGAGCTAGTGGTGATCTCCACGCTTAAAACAGTGGAATTGCGTCGACCTGTTGCTTCAACATCCTATGGTTTTGCCCTGGCGGGCGAGAAGCCAGTGCGTGTATCTGAGATAGATGCCAAAGGCCTGGCAGACCAGTGCGGCATTGTCAAGGGCGCAGCTATCTGGCTGGTGAACAACAACAATGCACTCGATCTGACACACGATCAAGTTGTACAGTGCATGCGTCAGCGTAGCGAATACGTGCGCTTGGGGATACCCCTTTAAACGATGTCGCATGCTTCAATTTGTGACTTTATTTGCCATTCTTATTCTTGGTGGTAGCCGAAGTAATGAGCTCC
>NW_001865049.1:583671-766130 GCF_000002865.3 Monosiga brevicollis MX1
CCCCCCCCCCCCCCCCCCCCCCCCCCTTTAAATATCTTATTATCCTTGCCCTTTTGCAAGTTTTCTCTCTCCGAGATGCTCATGCTCTTCTTGATGAAAGGACGTCCCCAGTCATGTTTGAGGGCTCACACATGACTCGGGTAGCTTGATGATCTTAATCTGCTGCACATCGTTTTTTTTTGCTCAACCCGAACTTGTTGGAAAAAATGCTTGGAAAACATACCACTCAGTTGAAGACGAAGCCACACGCGGTTAACATTGACACAGGGAAAGAAGGGAGGTTTGCGAGTAGAAGGGGGAAGGGGAGGAGGCAAGAAGCGGGATCATACGCACGGGGCCACTTGTTTGCGGCACAATTGTGCAGACTCAAAGGAGGACAAAGCTTCGCTTTACTCGTCGTCGTCATCATCATCTTGATATTCCTCTACATCACGGTCTGGCTGGCTAAAAAACTTTTCAGCACGCTTGTTGACAAAATCCTCAAAGACCAGGTCCAAATCGCCGTCCTATTTGCATCAGTCAAGGGCAAGTGGTGAGGATGCAACAGCGTGAAGCGTCAAACATCGGCTTGTGGACACACGTATCGGGAACATACGTTATCCATCATGCGGTCAAGTTCGTCAAAAGTCATTCGTGGCGCATTGCGCGGGGTGGTCGGCACGGACATGTAGCCGTCATTCTCCGCATCCTTGACAAGGGCCGGCGTTGGTGGGGGCTCAATGCCCACAGACACGCCCAGCGCGTTGGGGGGTGGTGCAAGCAACATGAAGGGGGTCTTGCAATCGAGCTCACTGCCCATGCCCACGTGCAGCTTGACCTTGACCTCGTATGACACGAAGATTCCGACATTATCGTCCAAGCTGGATTGCGTCAACCTGTGCAGCATGGTCGAGGACGGGGGGGGGGGCATCAGCCAAGAGGAATGGCAACAATTTTGGGCACGGGATGGTTTATCGGCTCGTGGCCACATGAGCTCTGCACAAACGCACTGGGTAGAGGAGGCCAGGCCCGTGGGCTCATCCTTGATCTGCCCATCGAGGGCAAGGCGGTATTGGTCCTAGAATAGTCATAAAACAGGCGAAGAATTATCATCAAGGGCAGCTGCTTGAGCGCTGAGAGGAGATGGGACAGCTCATCTCAGCATGTCTCAGCATGTCGTACCTCGAGACCCTCGACTGACGGGATGATGGCAAAGGTCTCAGCCCATTGTGAGGAGGGGGCAATCGGAAGATGCACGCTATGGGTGAGAGAGAATGAACAGGCGTCGGTCAGGCACTCGAGGCGAGTCGTGTTGCTTCTTCGTCTTCTTATTTAATGGACAACGATGCCGCCCTCTGGCTCTTTGACAAGAGCAGCGCAAGTAAGAGCCAACCTGGGCTTCATCTCCACAATGTGGGTCTTGCGGGTGGAGCCCGAGAGACCAGCTTCAGCCTTGAGAGTGGCAAACTGGCGGACTAGGATGTCCATGTTCTTAAGCTGCTTCTTGGAGCCATTGTCTACCTTGACGGTGACCTCAATAGGATCACCATGCATGTATGTCTGTGGGCGGCATCGGATGAGCGTCAGGGGCCAACCGTTGCGGGCTGGGTGTCGACGGGGTAACAACACCATGGGGTGCGGCTGGTGCGGCTGGTGCGGCATGTCATATAACATACTCGGCGATCCAGGAAGACCTGCATGGTGATGGGCTCGCCACCCAGGGCCAGTTTCTTGACGGCCGTGTCGCTGGGAGCCACGTCATCGCTCTCATCCAACGGTGCAAAAGCCAACTTGCGAATGGCCAGCACAACTGTATTGCTGCGCGTTGGGTGAGAGGTAGCAGGGATAGGTCAACAGGCGCGATAGTACGTCATGAGCAAGGCCAAGCACTCTTGTCGAAGCAAGGGTGAAGTAGGAGGCCGGCAGAGATTGGGCTCTGACCGTTTGGAAGGGCGATCCTCGGCCGTGTCGGCAATGTAAATTTTCAGGTCCCAGTCGACGCCACATCGGGCGTCCTGTCCCCGGGCACCAGGCTGCCCTTGAAGGGTGACGGAGTTAGGAAGGCCTTCGGGGACCTCAAACTTGAAAGGAAAGGCGTTGTTCTCCAGCTTGCTTTGAAGTTTGCGCTGCAGCGCCGTGAGCTTCATGCCCTCTGGTGGCGGGTAGACCTGCTTGATTTCACTGGTGAGCACAAACACAAGCGCACACACAGTGACACAGGGGACGGCGGCATGTGGGTGAGGTGAGTTGACAGCAGATGTCGAGTCGCGTAAGGAGGTGTTGAAGAAGAAATGGCACCGAGCTCCCACACCTGAAAAGCGTGGTCTGCATCTTGACACCGAGAGCATTGACATCATCAATGCCATAGCTATCAGCATTGAGTCATGACAGTGCGTGGGGTGAGTGTTGGCCAGAGTGTGGCCTGGCCGGCAGTGGGGACGCGAGTGGCCTTACTTCAGCGTGCAACGCAGGCGCACAAAGATGCCTTGGCCCTGGAGATCGGCAGGATCAGCCTTGACCATGCCATCTATGCGCAGAAGGGCACCCGGCATAAACAGGGTTAGGGCGAGGCTCGCTGGAGCTGTGGTGGACACGTGGCGGCAGAGCAACGATACTAACCGACAATATCATCCATGCCTTTGGTGGTGTAAAAGTCGCGGCGACCCAAGTAGACGGTCAGCTGCAGGGGCAGAATGAAGGCGCAAGACTTGAGAATGAGCGGCCAAGAGGCAAGACCCAGGTCTCGTGGGTGTGGGGTGCCAAGCCAAGTCTACTCACCCTGCCGCTGGCACACGCCTTTTTGAAGACACTGTCGGGACGGGCGTTAGAATGTACATGGGTGGCCGATCACGACATATTGAATTGGGGTGAGGCGTCGAGACGGGCAACTCGGGGCGGCAACAAGGAGGGCACGGACGACGCACCGTCGTCCACGCTGAGCCATGATGGTGGGTGACGCGTGTAGAGATTGCTTGTTGAAGCTGATGGCAGCGGGGTACCGGTGATCTGTTGCCTGGATCAACCAGAGGCAAGGGTCAGTACAAAGAGGGGTGCCTTTGGGAAACTGGGAAGCAAGGGCTGCAAGCTAGCACAGCAGCCAGGGGGAAATGGGACTCGATAGGAGAGGAGGGTTGATCGGGTGGTTGGAGTGCAAAAGTACAAATGAACGAGGGCAGGGTGTGTGGTGAACAAGGGCGGGGTTGCGGGAGACTGGGATACGAGGGATGCGCGCGCGCTATGGTGGCGTGTGTCGAGTGTGTTGTGGTGGGATGAAAGTGTGATGTCGCGCGCCTGCGCAAGCGTCAAGCTTCGTGGTGGCCAGTGTGGCGTATGACAAAAGCAATGCGCAGGGAGGCGACCCACAAAAGACAGGAGCGCCAGCAAACAGGCCACCTACGACTGCTTTCGAGCGGGGCAAACTGGGCAATGCGCCGTGATCCGGCCAGTCGTCACCTAGGCTGTCGCACACACGATCCCGATTGAGCTCCAACCAACCAACGGGAAGCGCACAGTAGAGACTGCCTTCCAACCAGCGCCGCCGCCCTGCTCCCAAACCACACCCGGACCGCTCCACCTCTCACACGCACAGACACGTCCAGAGGGGAACGGAGTCTCTCTCTGTGTGTGTGTGTCGATGGGGCACAACAGCTGCTGGAGCTCGAGAGAGCGAGAGAGCGAGAGAGAGAGCGAGAGAGAGAGAGAGAGAGAGAGAGAGAGAGAGAGAGAGAGAGTTGTGTACCAATGAAAAAAAAAAAATAAAAGCACAAAACTCAAAAGGGACTGGTTGCTACATTAAAGTGGTATTTTGCTGCATAAACTACAAAGGCGATATGCGTTACTTTGCCTTTAACTTGGAGTCGTTCACTGCAAAAATTAATGTAATTGAAGCATTGACTTCCGTCGATTCGGTTGCCGATGCACCTATCCACTTGTTTTGCATGGGCAATAAACAGAATGTTCACTGCATTCGCCTACTTCAATTTCTTCCATCAAGTCACTGGCTTCGCCTTTTGAACCCAAAGCGTGTCAACACGCTACAGTTTAAAAAGTATGACATTAAAATCAAATATGTAGCTTAGGTCACACTTTCCATCTCCGCCCTCTCAGGTCTCTCTCTCTCTCTCTCTCTCTCTCTCTCTGTGTTGTTGTTGATGTTGTTGTTTGGTCTTGACGGCAACCGGGCAAGATCCCGTTCACGCCGTCAGTGGTTCTGAGGGGACAGGCTTGGCGCGAGGGGGGCATTGGAGCTGTGGGAGAGAGGGATCCGTTGGCTGAACTGGTATGAATCTCCGAGAGGCGTGATTACTTTCATTGATGCTCATGGTTTCGACTCTCCACAGGCTTGCGGTTGGAGCTGCTCTTCGGACCCGCGCCGTTGATGCACACGGCTGGTGGCACCCGCTCGCTGTTGACTGCGCTTTTTGCCCCACTCGACGCGGTCATTGGTCGACAAGAAGCAGCACCGGCACGATGGAAGGTGTGTTCTTTGGTGGCAGTTGGTTCACACTGAGCCAGCTGCGTCAAGGTTGTTTTTGTATCTGCTCACCGGCTCACTCTTGATTCGATCTGGGTTCCAGATAAATCAAAGCGCCGCATGTCCTTTTTCAAAAAGGATCGGCCCAAGTCCTCGGCTGAAGGAGCATCGGCTGGCACGCCCCCCGCCTCATCGGGTGGCATGCGTGCGGCGGAGATGAAGATGACGGACGCTCAACGCATTGCCGTCATGGAGCTTGTTCGTGCTGGCACGCTGACGGTAGACGAGGCTATGCAACAGGTCCTTCAGACCGAAACCGAGCTGGCCAAAGGCGGCTCGCCTGCCGCGACCACATCTGCCGCGACCACCGCCAAAGGCAAGCCCCCAGCCAAGGGGGGAAATCGCTCGTCCACCGCCGACCCCATCGACGTCAATGCCTTTGCTGCTCTGGCGGCCCAGCTTGAGGTGTGTCAGGCGTTGCTTCTTGACCCACTGGGTACTTCCTCTCTCTCTCTCTGGCACATTCCGTTGCTCATCCTAGCGCGCACGCCCCACCACATACTAACCCCACACTCGCCCACATGACAACCCCAATGCCAGGTCAAGCGGGACAAAGCTGGGGTACAGCAAGTGCCTGAAGAGCCGCAAGGCGTGGCACCTCCAAAGCCCGAGCCTCAAGCCGAGGTTTCCGCTGGGACCAAAGCTGAAACAGCGCCAGAGACCCCATCTGAGCCGCCGGCCAAAGCAGATGCTGCTGACGCTACTCCTCCGCATGAATCCGAGCTCAAACCCAGCATTCACGATCCCCCCACGCGCCCCGTACCCAAGCCGCGCCCCGCCAGTACAATTCAAAGCCACACAAACGCATCGGATGCTTCCCTGTCGTCGGGCGAACAGCGCGGCCCCTCCAAAGAGCCACGCCCCTATGAGGAGGTGAAAAACGAGGTTGTGGTCATCACGCCTGCCTTGGAGGGCTACAGCAACCAGCGCTTCGTCACCCTGCGTCGCGAAGGCAAACTGGGTCTCCATATTGCCACAGCAGATGGCATGGACTTTCCCAGAGTCCTCAAGGTTGTGCCAGGGGCAGCCGCTGATGGCCTCGGTTGCTTTGAGGCCGGTGACTCAATCCTCAACGTACGTATGACTCAACAGCTTGCTTGGGCTTGCTTAAAAGCGACCCTTTGACTCTTTTGTTGGATATTGCTGACGCGCTTGCCGCACTGGCACATGGGTGCTACTGGGTCCTTTGATCAGGTCAACGGATTCTCCATGCGGAATAAGCGGTCCGAAGACGTGGTCAACGTGATCCGCACCCGGCCGTACATTGAAATGATGATTGCCGTGGCAGCCAACGATGTGTGGCGCAAAGAAATCGAGGCCGCCGCTCGCCGCCTGGGTATCTCTGATATCAAGGGCCTCAAAGCCAGCGAACTGAACCTCTCCAATGAGGATTTGCTTATGGTCATGTCCCAGGTTAGGTGTCACCCCTTTCGCCGCCTCTCCATCCTTTCTTCCTTGACCTCTTTTTCTTTTTTTCTTTTTTTTTTTTTTTTTTTTTTTTTGTTTCATTTTGCCCTGCATCAGCCGTTCAAAACCGTCTTGTCCCCAGTTTATGCTCACCCCTTGTCTTCTTCCTTGCTGGGGTCCTGACCACGCGCCAAAATAGGTCAAAGATGGTCGGATGACCATCGACCAGGCTCTGGAACAGGTCAAGGCGCGTCATCTCAAGCAGCAGGAGGAGAAGGCCCTCGAAGCACAGCGCAAGGCTGAAGCAGCCAAGGCTGCTGCGGAAGCACGCCGTAAGAAGAAGCCCAAGAAAATCTATTTGGACGCTTCACGCATCCTTTTTCAGGCCAAGGTCCTCAAAGACTCAAAGCCGACGGAAGAAGATGACGATCTCTTGCGCGTAGGAGCCGGCGAACGCGTCAACGTGATCGACGATGACGAGGACGATGTCTACGAGTGCGAATTTAACGGCAAAATTGGCTTTATTAAGCGCCGCAATCTGCAAAAGCTGGATGGACCCCTGGTCCTGCCCAAGCGCCCAGGAGCCACGGCTGCCCCCGAGCCAGAAAGTGCTGCCAGTGCCATGGACCCCGAGCTTGAGGCTCTCATGGCTGCTGCCGCCAAGGCCCAGGAAGAAGCCGCTCAGGCCATGCGTGACGCTGATAGCGCACGCACGCAACTTGAGGAAATTCGCACCAAGGTAGCCGAGATGCAGGCGCATGAGCAAGATGGCGAAGAGAATCTGGATGCGCACGACCTTGATGCGGATGACGATGACAATGATGATGTGGAGATGAAGGCAGAGATCGAAAACGACAATGCGAGTGCCCCCGAAGCCGCGGCAGTCTCAGACGAGGAAGCGCAATAACAGCGTCTAGGTCTCTTAGCAAGTTGAGCTGGCTCGTGCCCCTCCCCTTCCTTTTTTTCCCTTGCCGAGTAGGCTGGGATATTGAGAAAGGTCGTGTCGTGGGCGTTTTTTTTGACTTTTTTCTTCTGTGAGGAGAGGAACTCGTCGAGTATGAATGGCTTCACACTGCTTTTCTGGTGCCGACTTTTATCAACTCTGGCCTGGACCTCTCTGTAGACTTTTGTTCATTTTCATTCGCGTATCAGGTTTCACCGCTTGCTCAACAACACACAGGTTTTTGTCGTCCCCACCCCCTTCACGTCATTATTTCCATTTGTTATTTTTGTTTTGACGTTCTCGTCTAGACCCATTTTTGATTTCAATGTGGTGGTCTTACTCTTGGGAAACGAGAATGTTTTCCGCTCAATTGAGATGCGCATGGCAACTTCGTCTCACGTGTCTCCTTGGTATTGATGTGGCAAGCCGTGCGATGCAAGTGGGGAGAATGCAACGTTGTCATTGACCTGCAAAGCAGCGTGTTGCACTTATCCAACTACGGCGCCGCAGTCTCCGCCAGGTGTTGTGCAAGCCAAGCACGAGCCTCATCGGCCGTGCCACATGGGTGAAGCAGACGCCAATCAGTGAGGGCTGACATGGCATCCCCGATGGCTGGTCCCCGCAATCCAAACTCCTTGGCCAGCTCTTTTCCCGTCAAAAGGGGCTTCCACGTGTGACAGCTCAGCAGGCCAGAGCTTTCAAGCCACGGTGAGAGCATGGCCGAAGGCAAGAAGCGATCAATGACGAAGGTGTGAAAATGTCTCGCCAAAGCGTCGCAGAGGAGTAAACAAGCATCAAGTCGGCAATCTGCGGCAAGCAATGCATGTCCCAGCTCCAGCTGCACTTCAGGGGGGACTGCTAGGTCTGGAGATGAGGCCTCAGCGTAAGAGCCATGCGCGGCGTGGGCCAGACTTTCGGGTGGTGGATAGCATCGCTTGATCCAAGCCCGAGAAACCTGCCAATAGCATCAGGAGGTGCGAATGAGAAGCTGTTTGGAGAGCGATGGTTCTGATATCTCGTACAAGAAGTCACCGCATCGCAAAAAACAAAGGTGACACGGGTGTTTCGAATGAAAAAAAAAAAAAAAAAAAAGGAAGAAAAAGGAAAGAAAAAAAAAGAAAAAAAGAAAAAAAAAGACCTACTGTCAATAGCTTTTCAGTCGCGACCAGAAGCTTCACAACAATATCGGCCGTGGCTTTGGGTAGACGCAGCGCTTCTCGCAGAATGCGCGAGGCCACGGTGGAGAGAAGCCAATGCCGGGAGTCCTCCTTGTGAACGTATCCCCACAGCGGGGCCATCAAAGCAGCAAGCAAAACATATGTTTGATCTTCACCGCTTAGCGGTGGGACCTGCCATCCGAAATCAGAAGAGCTCGTTAGAGACACTTAGACAGCAGAAACAATGGCTGCAAACCGCGCGCGCACACTTGTGCACAAATGTACTCGGACAAAGACAAGAGGGGAAGAGAAACAAGCCTCGTACAGCCTTTTGCATAGCTTGGCTGATGCACTCGGCCACGGCCAACGCCGCAGGTGTGATCTCAGCCAGTGAGAGATAATACACGGGCACCGGGAAGAATGGAAAGGGGTTGGCCTAGATAAATTAGAGAGTGATGGGCAATGCTGAGTGAGGAACCCAGTGATGCGATTCCTGCTGCAGGTCAGACAAACCTCGCGATCTGGGAGTAGCACGGGGGGCAAATCGAAGAGAACTCCAAAAAGTTGGAGCTCAGCCAAGTGCAGCAAGCAAGCCATGGCATTGTCTAAGGACAAGGGTTGGTCAAGGGTAGTTCAAGTCAGTCATATGCCATTTGTAATCAAAAGGCAAAAGGGAGGGACGAGTGGTCTTGTCATCCTGCCTTACCAGCCTTGAACAGTTTCAGCAGCTCCATGCCAAACCGTTCGCGCGAAACCTTTGTTTGTAGCGCCTCGTGAATCTGTCGTTCGCAAGGCATGGGGTGGCCGTGCAATGTGAAGAGGGTGGAATGACATTGCGCGTTGGGATGGTTTGTAGACGGCGTTGGATGTGGTTCAACTCACTGTAGACTGGCGCGCAGCAGCCAGGGTGGTTGCCTCGACCTGGAAGCAATAGCGGCCTGCATATCGGGCCAGCCGCAAGAGTCGCAGAGGGTCCTGGATGGAAGGAGGCAGCAGGGCACATGTACGCACGAATATTTGGAGTGGGGCGACACCTGGATGGGCTGCAACGTACATCCATGAAGCGCTGAGTGGGGTTGCCAAAGCTGCGCACGATGCCGGCTTCCAGGTCTGAGAGGCCTCGGCCGTCAAAGTCTTCAATGGCATCGGTGTTGATGTTATAATAGAGGGCATTGATCGTAAAGTCACGGCGATCACTGTCTTCCTGGATGGTGCCAATCTCTACGGCGGGGATGCGCGATTCTGGATCGTAGGTCTATCGCCGACAGGTCCGCGGGCCGCGGACGTTGATGTCATTTCTGCACATGATGTTGGCCGATCTGTGGTGTTCTACGTAAAGCACATACCTCTTTGCGAAGTTGATTAAAATCAATTTCCAATCCGAAGAGGGTCGCCGTGGCCACCTGCAGGTGTGCTGATTGGCTGGCTTCAGGCAAGACGTGAAAGCCGACATCTGAACGCTTCTATCGTGTTCAGCAGCAGCCCGGCGCGGATCAGGAACACCATCAAGAGCCAGGATAATAATAGCAATTCGGGAGGGACGAGAAAGTGGCGCTCGGGTTAACAGCAGTCATGTCACCTCTTGTTCAATGAGGTTGGCGATCATGGCAACAAATTGACGTCCCGTGACTACATCAAGCGTGATATCAATATCCAGGGAGGGCCGGTGGAGCATCTTATCCCGAACCCAGCCTAGTGTCATGCAAGGGGAAAATGTGATAAGAATAGGCCGTCTATAGAAAGCCCGGGCAGACAGCACAAACGTGGAGCTTGAATGATCCAGGGTGGTGAACGAAAAAAAAAAAAAGCCAAGTGAGTACCTACCACCAGCCACGCGCGCAACAATAGGGACCGTCTCGGTTGCGATCTGCATGGTGATTGTATGGCATTGCGCCGATGGGCCAAAAAGGTGATGGTGAGGTACCGGCGTTGCAGGATTTTGGCGCTGGAACGCGTCAACAGGCAAGGCCTACCACGCGGCGACACAGCTCAAAGACGGCCTCTTCCGCTGTGCTGAGCTGAATGCGGCCATGCCGCGCTCGTTCCAGAACAATTGGCATCCTCGCTGCTCCGGCCACACGAAGCGTTGCTGGTCGTCAAACTGATTTTCCAAACACAAAGCCCTCTCAGCCCTGCCGCCCTGCCGCCCTGCCCTGTCCTCTACCCTGTTTACAACCTGTTCCCTTGGCTTCAGGCCCCGCCTTCCGCTGCCAAAAATGGTCACATTGCCATAACGTAACGTACGCAACACCTGCCCAATGCTGATAAATCGCGCCTGTTGTCAGACAAAAACACACTTGTCAGACAACACAAGTGCATTTGTCAGACAGCAAAGTGTACATTTGTCAGACAAAAGCGTGTTTCAAGGTTTTTTCAATTTTTTGGCTCTCTGGAGAGAAAAGAGAGAGAGAGAGGCGCTTGGTCGTGTTGAGCACAGGGTTGAGGTTGGACGTTCGTGGCGGCGGTGGTGGTCACTGGTGTGTGAGGTGGTGGTGGTGGTTGATGGTGAGGGACTGGGCGCATAACGGGTGCCAAAATGGCTGAGATCGTGGCTGCCGTGGCCTGGGTGTTGGTGGGTCCTTGGGAATGGCTGGATGCGAGCCATTTGTACGCCGCCGCAGCTGGGCTGATTGTCGGGGTCGCCATTGGCCTGGGCATCAGTGCCGCGTTGGCTAGCTTCGCCTATAAGCGCTTTTTGCGCGCCCTCCAGCCCGCTCAAGTGCAACGCCAGCCGTATACCCCCCCGCAACTTGGCCCGGTTGGTTGCAACCGGGACATCGCTCCGTTGGACATCCGAAAGACATCCGGCTTGCCCCCGCCTCTGCCTAGCCTCATGCTCGTGTCGATATGCAGAAAGCACTACGCTTTATCGAAAAGCATCCCAAGCCCGCGGCCCATCAGAATGACACGCTTCCTCGTGAACAGGTTGAGACATCTGATCTACCTTTATGGCTTCACACGGCATTCACATTCAAGGACGCAGGCGCGCCCTTATCCTGCTAGATGTACAACCTCCCTCCATCACCAGCCCATGCACCCTCATGCGTTGCCAAACTTGCCAATAGATGGATGTCATCAATCTCATCTGCAACTTTATCTTCCAACAGCTGCGGTATGTTCTGTCAATCGCCATGCATAGCCGCCTTGAGCGTGCCAGTCCCACTCTTGACTGTTTGCCTTGCAGAGACACCATCAACGTCAAGCGGCAGTTTTTGGTCATTGCTGACCGAAACTTTGAGTTTCTGCTCCGCAAGTCACCGCTTGGGCATTTTTGCAAGCGTCTGACCGTAAGTTACTGATGAGTTTGAGGCCCCAAAGGCCTGGTTGCCAGACGACTGGTCCCAGCCTGAGTCATGTGCTTGGATGGCAGGTTTATGATCTAAACTTTGGCACGACTGTGCCTGAAATCAATTGGATCTCAGCCGTGCGCCCCAAACTCGGTACCTTGGCCAACTCTGATGTGAGTCTTCCTCTAACCCTTTGCTAATCCAAGCTGTCGGGCATCCGTGCTTCGCACTTACCCCGTCACATTGGTCACGCACGCGCACCCACACGCACATGCTCCAGTCCCTCGAGGTCGAGACGGACGTGTCTTACGAGGGCAAATTCAATCTGACCGTCAAGGCCGATTTAGTACGTGTTTCGCCACATGCACCAACCTGCAAACATGGGGGAGGCACGCCAGCCTTGCACGTCTGCACACTCACGCTGAGGCAATTCGGATCTGGCCGTGATGAACATGCTCCTTGGTAGATATTTGGGCGCACCGCAACAGTTTCCATCAGCATCGTCAAACTTCAGGGTGTTGGTCGAGCTGGTGTACGTAGGCATTTCCTGTTTTCTGGTGTCTTTTAGCGTATCACATCATCGAAGCTAAAACCTACGTCGCTTGTTTTGCCCCTGGCCTCTGTTTTCCAGTGGGCTAGCAACCCCCATCCCCACTGGTACTTCTCATTCATGGAAGAACCTGAAGTGGATCTCGAGGTGGAGGCCATCCTTGATGGTCGTAGCATGCCGCAGCTCGCCACCATACTAAAGAACCAGGTGTGCCAACTGCACATCGCTGTATAGCGCAAAAACAAGGCTGGACGCATGGTCGCCTTGACTGCACTTTTGAGACCCATGCTTGCCTCACATCATGTCGACACAGATGCACTCGGTGCTAAAACGCCATCACGTCATCCCAGCGAAAAAAGTCCGGTACGCCGGGCATCAACTTGTTATTGATCGCTTCAGCCATGTGGCTTGGATTCACCCGCCTTTTTTTTTATTTCAATTTTATACTCACATATCTTCTAAACTCTAGCTACGCCCCTTTCTTTTCACCGCCACCCGATCACAGCCTGATCGAGACGGTAGGATGTTGCGATGCTCCCCCACACATGCTTTGACGGTCTCAAATTCACGATCTGGGTCGTGGTATCCCATCTCTAGCTTTTTAACAACCTGCAATTGTACGAGGGCAACCTGGAGGTCGAAGTGGTCGGTGCCTCTGGACTCAAGGGCTTGCGCGAGGATAGCTTCCTCTACGTGAACCTCTCCCTGGATCGCAACATGAAGGACGACAATGCCCGCGTGACGACTGGTCATGTTTTTGAGGTAAGCCTTGAGGCCTGCCCTCGACACGCGTGCCTTCAACGCCAAGCCACGACCGGAGTCTCTGTTCGTCACCTTGACAGGCTTGCCCTTTGGCGTGTTGCTGGTCAGGTCACGTGCCTAAAAGCAGGTGCTGGTGGTACGATTGGCGTCATGTTTGGCCAGCAGTCTCGCAGCTCCACGGAGTGTCGCATTGAATACATCAAGCCGGCCAGCCCAGCCAGCGACACGCTCCTGCGAGCAGGCGATGTGGTCACGCACATCAACGGCTTACCCATCATGAAGACCTCACAAGCCATGCGCCTGATCAAGGATGCCGAGTTTGAAGTTCGCCTCACCGTCAGCCGGCCGGCTGAGGAGATTGAGAATGAGGATTTGACCGAGCAGCACGACATCTGCCGCACCTCTCTTGTTGCCTGCAGCGATGCCCCGGAGTGGCGCCAAAAGTTTTATTTCGACCTCTCTTCCCGCCACACTACACTCTACATCTCCGTTTATGATTGCCTCGTGAATCGGTGCGTAAGCTATGAACAGATCGGCTGTCCTACGTGCGGCGCGCCTCGTTGCTCCAGCTTACTGCATTTTGCTATCTTCATAGCAAGGGCAAAGAAAGTGGCAAGCGCTTCTTGGTGGGGTATGGGGAAGTGGATCTCGACCACACGGCCATGTTCTGTGCCATGAACCATAGCCCTCTTTCAAAGCGGTTCAAGTTGCTCAATTCCCCCACCCAAGGCGCCGTCGAAGCAGGTCTCATTCACCTCACACTCAAAGTAAGACCGCACCCATTGTGGCCGTAGCAACCCGTATTCACGCAGTCAAACACCCCACGATGCTCATCACCCTTTGCTGCTGGCTCGTGGCTGGGCATCGGGCTGTGCCATAGCACGAGCCGCAACCAATGGAGCCTCGCAACGCGCATCCTGACGCCCGGGCATCAATGCAGCCGGAAGAGGCCAGTCCGACCAAGAGCGGCGGCTCACGGGTGGCATCTTCTACAAGTGATGGGCCGGAGAAAAAGGCAGCTGGAAAAGCTGCTCATCTAACGTCTGCAAAGCCGGGACCCCCGTCGACTCAACCGCCTCGTCGCACCTCAACAACCACGAGCACTGCAGAATCCATGTCTCAATTACCCTCCAAGCGGCACTCGGTGCCGACTACCTCAACAGTAGAGGTAAGCAGGACCGGCACGAACTTGAGGGCGCAGACCGGCTCGGCCGGCGCAAGAGCAAACACTGACCATACAAATACAGCGAGAGCGCGTGGTGTCGAACCACCCGCCCGCATTCATCTTTTGCCACCAACAAGACAGAGAACAAACACACAAAAGATTCACAGACTAAACAGTGACAACGCATACCCACGACAACTAAACTCGCCCCGTCCTGTAGGCACGTGGCGAGGAGCTATTCCCCGACCTGCCGCCACAGCAACGTCGCAAGGAGCTCGAGGACATGCTCAACACAGTGGCCGTCCAGGTGTGTAGCGCCCACCAGCATGGCTGTGCAGCAAGGCTTCACGACATGCATGCTAATTGGAGCTTGGCTCGCCGAACGTCCAGATTGAGCTCGAAAGTGAGACCAAGCAGGACTTGGAGCGCCAATTGCGAAACGCAACGACTGTCATTGCACAGAGCAGATTGCAGGACAACATTGAAAAGAGCACAGAGCGCAGTCAAGTACTTCACACTCGCGCACTAAAATGTGTCTCTGCTATCGCTGCCTGCGAAGACGAGCTAGCAGGTACGCGTTCATGCGTGCCCGCGCTTTCTCCTGGGAAAGCAGAGCTGAGGAAAAAAAAAAAGCGGCATTCTAGCTTTCCATGGGCTCAGGGTTGCCGGCATTGTCACCCTCATTGGCATCCTCCTCCTCGTCGAGCACAGGGGCGTCATAAGGCGGCAGCTCCAAGGAATTCTCGTTGCGGTGGTTGGTCACTTGCTGGCGAAACTCGGCGGCAATGACATCGGCCAGCGACTGCAGACGCACCAGTGCCTCTCGAAAGGCCTCCGTGGCCGAAATGGTTCCTGCCGAGCAGGAACCAAGTCATTCAAGTCAGCGAGATGGCGCTACCGCGGGGAGCACCCGCCGGCGTACAAACGAGGACAGGATAGAATTGAAGGCTTTACGAAAAGCAAAAGGGAGAAGAAAAAACTCTTTGTGTTCTGATCATTGTCGTATTCTATCCCAACTGAAGACGTGTGCCTTCTCTCCATTGCTTTTTGCCATACGACGGGGGACCACAGGCGCAATAACAGGCATACCGTCGGTCTGAATGCGAATGTTAATCTTCTTCTCTGAAGGGTGGGGTGCGGTATAGCCGGCAAACTCGACGCGAGGACTGTGATGGATGGCGGAATGGGTCACGGAAGGCGTCAAGTTTGAGCATGTGGCACGGCGAAAGCCAGACTGATCACCCCGAGGCTCAAGGAAAACGCACTCTTTGAGGAGAACCCAGCGGACCGAGTTGCCAAGCGTGTGGTCTTCGTCCTTGAGCACAAAGGTGGCACACGACTCGGTCGAGTCGTTGGGGTCGACGGCAATTTGCTGTGTTTGGACAGTGAACGTGAGGATGCGCAGACATACGTTTCCAAGTACACATGCGCACACGCACATGTTTGGCCACATGAATAAAAGGGTGAGGCACACAATCGACCACCGCCCCTCAAAACATGGCCCACGAACAACGTACCACTTTTGGCAGGCTGGCCGGCGCGTAACTGAGGTCGCCAACCTTATACCGTTCAGGATCCTTGCCCTCCATGATGAAATGAGACGACAACGCTCAAACAAGACCGGAACAAGATGATAATCCAGCAAAATGCGCGGCGGGAATGTGGAGCGAGAAGAAGCTCGGGCGGCGTCGGCGGCGGCGACTTGTCGCTCAAAAGTGCACGCGGGTCAAGCTGGCCCCGCCACAACAGTTGTTCTGTCTATTTTGTCCACAATTTTATTAAAATAACCAGCTACCCTCTATTTTTAAGTTACTTGAATCGTTGTTTTCCGTGGTCAGTGTGTTGTTGGACCCTGAGGATCCCGCATCTGGCAGCCAGTCCGTCGGCTGCGGAGGTGGCGGTGGTGGGCCGGAGCAGGGCGTGAGTGCGTGCGTAGGGCTCCGATCCAGGAGGCTGTTGGATTGGTGCAGCATGGAGGAGAGCGAGTTACCCCAGAGCGCGTGGCGGCATACCAACTATCGTCGTCACTATGCGCGCCTCAGAGCACAGCAAGCTCAGGCGATCGGCGCTGAGGTGCTGCCTGCTGGAGAATTGCAGATTGACCTCAGTGGTGGACCCAATACCAACGCGCCGAGGGTGGTAGTGAATGGCAGTGCTGAAATGGCTCATCCGAGTCATTCGGCAGATATGGGCGCTGGTCCCATGCCTGCACCTGGATATCTGCCGGAAAGCCTGCTGGCCGATATGAGCGCGACGAGGGCGGAGACAGGGACGGTCACACCAAGCGCACAATCTTCAGACCCAACAACAACCTTGGCTGGTTCGACGAGCAACAACCCAGCGCCAGCAGTGGGCACCGTGCCCGCGAACAGCGACTCAATGACAATAGCAGATGGAGCCGGCTTCTCCGAGGCTGTCTGGCAGGCCAAATGGCAAGAGCTCAACGCCTACTGGGCCAATTATGTGCAGCAGCTACAAGCTTACTATGAACAGCAGGTTTGCTCTTTGCCCAATCTCGCCCCGCAGTACACACACACACACACACACACACACACACACACACACACTCCGCGCATCGATTGCCCCTCTCGCTCATCTCAGTTCATCACGTTGCGGTTACAGATTTCTCAACATGACCCAGCTGTGAGCGAGACCCAGGGCTCGGGCAGCGAGGTTGTGGACCCATCTGAAGTCGAGGCCCTGCATAAGGAGGTTGGGCAACTCAAGCTCAAAGTTTCGGGGCTAAAAGCTCAGCTGCGAGCAGCTCGAAAGCGTACCAGCAATGGTGGCGAGAGTAGCTCAGCCACAAACAAACAGGATCCGGAGAATTCCACTGCTCCAGTGATGGCTGACTCCTCATCTCTCAGTGTGGATGCTGCCACACACGCTGCTATGACACAAGAATTAGCAGCGCTGCGCGAAGCTCATGCCAATGCTCAAGCCGACTTGAAGCGTCAGGCAGAGGTGCAGAAAGAGCTCGAGGCTGCCTTGGTGGACGCCGAAGCCCGTTGCAAAACACAGCAGGAGACGGCACACAATAGCCAAGAGGAGCTTGCAGCTATCCTGGCTCAACGGGACGAGGAGTTGGCCGGTTTGCGTGCTGAAGCAAGCACGGCACATGCAGGCTCCGCATCTGAGGAAACGATGCTTGAAGAGCTGCGTCAAGAACGAGACTTACTCGAGGCAGCTCTAGAACAACGTGGTGCACAAGTGGCGCGACTCAAGGCGGATCTGCGCCAAGCGGAGCAAGCCGTCGCAGAGGCTCGCGCCGCGGTGAGTACGGTTGCGCCGGCCGAAGAGGTTGGTTCTGAACAAGCTGTACAGGATCGCACCATCGAGCTTGAGTCGGCATTGGCATCTCCAGCAAACCATTGCTTCAAAGGAGCAGGACTTGGCACAGCTGCGCGAGCAAGTCAAGGTGGCCCAGACCGCGGCTGCAGAGGCAGTGCAAGATCAGGATCGCACCGTCGAGCTTGAGTCGGCACTGGCCGAGCGCAATGAAGCATTGGCAAATCTCCAGCAAACCATTGCTTCAAACGAGCAGGAATTGGCACAGCTGCGCGAGCAAGTCAAGGTGGCCCAGACCGCGGCTACAGAGGCAGTGCAAGATCAGGAAGCTGGTAAACAGCAGCTGGCCCGTACTCAGGAGCAGCTGACCGGATTGTGCGCAGCCACGCGTCCACTGTACCAAGGCTTAGACAGCTTGCGGGCCAGCTTTGCACGGGCTGCCAATCGTGCTGCGCATGCAGATGTCCTTGCCTGCACACTGCTGCGCCGCCAAGACAATGCCAATGTGCGCCGAGCCCTCCATGACCGCTTGTCTCACGCGGAAGCACAACTAGCAGAGGCCCGCCAGGCCGCAGCAGCCGTCAAGCCGCTACGCGAGGCGCTTGAGGCCGCCTCCTCTCAAGCTTCGCAAAACTCCAAGTCGCAGGAAGAGCTGGAGGTAGCCTTGAATGAAACAGCACGCTTGCGCGATCGCCTCGCGGCAACGGAGGCTGCTCAGGCCGAGGCACTTGCCGGGTTTGACATGGAGCGTGAAGAGTTGCAGGCCGCTGTTCGACGAGCGCAGGCCGAACTTGATGCTCTACGCGCACCACATGCTGAAGCTGGTGCCCTGGCCGAAAGCCTTCAGGCACAGCTTCAAGACCGTGATCGACAACTAGCAGCAGCCGAGGCTCGTGTTGCAGCACGTGAAAGCGAGGCACAAGAACTGCGGGAAAGCTGTGCAGCTACCCGCAGTGCGATTGAAGAGCTCACTGAAGCGTATCGGGGCCAGTGCAAGACGGCTGCCGAACTACGGTGCGTGTTGTTCCTCGGCTTCATGCGCAAGTGAGGGCATGATGATGCACATGAAACTGCGCGAGGAAAAGGAAGACGCGAGGTCCTTGTTGGAACAAAAGGGTCGTGTTGACCCATCGAACCATTGTCTTGTCTTTGAGGCTTATGCAAGACGTGCTTGCTCTGTTAGGGAACGCGTGGTTACTCTTGAGCTCAAGTTGTCAGAGGAACAATCTCAGCGCGAGTTGGCAGAACGGCAGTACGAATTCGAACCGAGTGTCTCGAGGCTTCTTGGCCGTGCACGCGCTACCCCGTACATCGCCGCTCATGCTCACTGCCAAAATGACAAAATGTCGTGGCTCGTTTTCTAGATCGCGTCAACAGGAGGTCATGTCTCCCAGTATGGCCTTTACTTTGGGCGAGTATGAAGCGCAGATCACTCATTTAAAGGTGAGAGTTCTGTCGTGCTCCTTGCCGTTTTGTTCGCTTTGCGCGTTGCTCAATCGCCGCTGTCCAAGGGGCTACGCAAGTCTTTTTGTTTGGTCATTGCTAATTGCTCACCTTTCTCAATCAGGCCGAAGCTGAGCGGCAGCAGGCACGGTACGCGCGCCTGGAGCTAGAACGTGAGGCCGCTCGGGCCAACGCTGATGGTGAGCGTGACAGTGAATTGGCACAACTGCGCGAGAAGGTACGGTCGCCGCGATACCTTTGTTATTGAGTGTGTGTGCTTTGGTGGCCGGTTACATTGACTGTACGCTGGCTCACTCTTGCGTTTCGGAATGCATTCGGTCACCCATGTCTCAGTTGAAAGACATGTCGGCGTTGCGTGAGGACCTGCGTGAATGGCGCCAGCGAGCAGAGGAGGCTGAGGATGAGCGACAACGCCTGGCCGACGAGCGGGGCCAGGTTCGAAACAGATAGTCGGTGCTTCTCAAAGTGTCTGTTTGAAATGAGCTCGGCTCTCTACTCCATGTTATCGCATTGGTCTGTCGTGGTGGTTAATGCCCATTGCCTCCTTGTTGTTGTGCCCTTTCGTGTAGGAGTCACGCCATCTGCACAACGTGATTGAGGCCATGATGGAGCAGCACCAAGCCGACCTCGAGGTTAGACCGTTTGGCTGGTCAATTGGCTTTGAGCTATCCTCGCAACGAACTCGGAGTGAGTCAATGTCATGCTCTGGGCGGGCCCCACCTAGGTTCTCAAGCAGGAACATGCCACGACACTCAAGCAAGTCGCGGAAGAGACCAAGTTGTTGGAAGCTCAGCTGACTGCTCGCTTTGAGCATCAACTGCTTGGTGTAGCGGCGGCTGATGAAGAGTCATCGGTCATCTCCGCCGTCATGAGCGACCTCGGCGGCTTTGACAAGGGTTTGACGTGTGTTCGGCTGGGCCAAGGTATGGCATGTTGGGCGATATCACGTGCTCTCTGCGTCTGCTTGCCAGGCAGCCAAATTGATTTAATGTGTTCACCTGGTAAACCGCTTTGACTATCGCAGGCCAATATTCATTTCGCTACGCGGGTCACGGTATCAATCGTGAAGTGACCATGACGGTGCGGCTGAGTGGCCAAGTACGTTGATCATGACACATGCCAGAACACCGCCCTTTGCTGGACGGCGGAGTCACGGAACAACCTGTTTGGGCATGATAGAAAATTATGGTACGCAAAGGAGGTGGGTGGAAGCCTCTCGATGAACACTTGAAGCATACGTTTAAATTTCTTTTTGCCGAGAAGAAGTGAATCGCACCAGCCTCGCCGGCGGCGTGCAAGCTTGAAGAGGGCCAGCCCAGATTTTTTTATGAAGATGCGTTAAATCTATCTTTGCAACAATTCATGATTACACCACTTTGTTGACCGTTCCAACTTGATGTGCCATTCAGTACACAAGGCATCTAGGCAAAGGCAAAGCATCATCCTGAGTCCCCGTCACTCATTCCAACAACTCAATTAGGGAAAAAAGAAAACTGGCTATGTTCTAAACACGAGAGGCCAGCCTCGATAAGTCAAGTAACCAGGTCCAGCTAGAAAAAAAAAAGCCAAAAAAAATGTAAAAGTTTACCTGTAATTCGCACAAACAACACAACCAACGGATTGTAATCAGGCCCCCCGAACTGCTCTTTCCCGCAGTACTGTGCCAAGGCGCTTTTCAATCGCCAATTGTCTCCTTCATAGGTCTCCCTTGGTAAGCGGGCAAAAGATTTTAATCTGATCTAGATTTTAATGTTTTTCGGTTCCCTCCCTCTCGCACCTGCCAACCAGGTCCGTTCAGCACTAGACGTGATACCACAAGTGACAACAGGCCCACAACCCAAAGACGAAAGGACAAGACAATAACCAACAACACAAAAGACTAAAGCACAGGACCCAGCGCGCGGCGCACGGTACAATGCAAATCATTTGGAAAACTCACAGGCCGACAGACATGATCTCATGGACACGACCGCAGCGAAGCGGTGCCTGCTTCTTTGCGGCTTTTTCTTTCCGAAAAAAAAAAAAAGAAAAAAAGAAAAAAGCGCGAGGTCACCAGGTACGTATGCCAACGTGAGGCAAGCGTGTCTCTAATAATCGGTGGTATCGGCTTGCCACTTGTAATGACAGGCCGTGCAAACATAGTACAACTTCATGTTGGACTGCGATGTGGAAGAGGAAGGCGTGCGTCAGAGGGATGGCGCAATGGCGCAACGGAGAATCATGAAGAGGGACATGTCAGGCCAAAGTGGTTGATCGTGGCCTTTGCCGGCATCAGGCCCTACCTGGTCACGATGGCTCTGGGCTTGGAAGAACACGGCATCCTTGACTGAGCACTTGGGGCACTCAATATCGTCTTCATGGGGCAGTGTCGGGTCATCACGCACATCGGCATTGATTTGGGCCAAGTTGCTGTAGGGGAGCGCGGCACAGCCGTTGTCATGAAAATGGTTAACAAGGTGCTTCGCCCTACTGGCAGCACGGGGTTTCAAGAACGTACTCGACTTCCTGAATGGCACGGCTGACGTAGGTGCAGTTGTTGTCCGCATCCTCTTCATACTTGCGGCAGTATTTACACTATACATCAAGCACGATGCTCTCGTTGAAATGAGAAAGATACCACCAAGACGAAAGAGCAGAGTGGAAAGGCGTGATGGCCAAAACGGATGCAAGCAAAGCGCCTAGAGGCGGCAGGCACTGGCAATTGCCAGAAAGACGACTGGAGTGGAAAGCAGCGAGTGAAAGAACGCACCGTATACACCAACTTGAACTCGCCGCTTTCCTCGTTGTTCTTCTCCATTGGAGCAAGCATGTTGTTGCTGTTGGCGTGTCGCAAAAAGAGGCCCATAGTTGGTGAGCACAAACGCGGCTCGACTGGCTCGGATCGGCGGTGGGGTATCTTTTCGCCACAGAGTTGCTTCTCAGCAAAGCCAGGGGGAAGGGGAAGCGAGTCGTCTCCATATCTAGTATCAGACCTACCATTCAGAGCAAAAGCGAATGCCAACAAACTTGGGCACGGTGGATTTGTTTTTCAAGACCATGGCCAACGCCATTGTGTCAATGCCTTCGTCATCATTGTAGTGTTGCTGGAAGTCTGCAAACACCCCGTCACGGCAAATCATCAGTGGGCGTCATGACTAGCAAACCGTTCCATCTATTTCCACTCGCGTTTTTATTTGATTGTCGGACCAAGCGTGCCCGGGTGAGCCCATGCCACGAACCAGATTGTGCATGGTCCCAGCCAAAGTCTTGGAGCACCTTCTCCACAAAGGCGTCCGAGTAGCCATCATGGCTCTGAGAAAAGTCTTGCACCAGATCGCGCAGGCGGTCAAAATCATACACACGAATCTGCCAGTTGTTGCACCAAACAGGGACCAGAGAAAGGTTCACGCGTGAGTGAGGAGCTGGCACTGGCTCGGGTCAGCAAGGTGTTGGCCGGCAGGCACACCCACATTGTCTGGATCTTCTTCGGGATTCTCGCAAAAGTTGATCAGTGCGGTGGCTGTTTCTGCCATGCTGCTGGTCCCGAGCGTTGGTTGCTATCGCCTTTCAGCTGCCAAAAAAAAGATGAAAAAGGAGAAGAAGAAGAAGGAGAAGAAGAAGAAGAAGAAGAAGAAGAAGAAGAAGAAGAAGAAGAAGAAGAGTCCCCCTCCCTCAGCCCCGGACCACCTGCTGCTGCCGCTGGTTTCTGCCGAGAAGTGACTCGTGTAAAACCAACCGTTCTCAAGAGAGTTTGAGAGAGAGAGTTTGAGAGAGAGAGTTTGAGAGAGAGAGAGTTTGAGAGTTTGAGAGAGAGAGTTTGAGAGAGAGGAGAGAGAGAGAGAGAGAGAGAGTTTGAGAGAGAGTTTGAGAGAGTTTGAGAGAGTTTGAGAGAGAGAGAGAGAGAGAGTTTGAGAGAGAGAGAGAGAGAGAGAGAGTTTGAGAGAGAGAGAGAGAGAGTTTGAGAGAGAGAGAGAGTTTGAGAGAGAGAGAGAGAGAGTTTGAGAGAGAGAGAGAGTTTGAGAGAGAGAGAGAGAGTTTGAGAGAGAGAGAGTTTGAGAGAGAGTTTGAGAGAGAGTTTGAGAGAGAGTTTGAGAGAGAGAGAGAGAGAGAGAGAGAGAGAGAGAGAGAGAGAGAGAGAGAGAGAGAGAGAGAGAGATTTATGAATGAGAAGAGAGTTTGAGAGCAAGAAAAGGCGCTGCTCGAAAAGTGTGACGTTCGGTACAAGAGTGGAACAACTGGTGTTTTGACCAGGGTTTCCCCTGACTTGCTTAGTTACGCATTCGAGTGCACCAGGTCAAGACGACGGAGAGAGTGAGCGAGAGAGCGAGCGGGGCAGCGAGCGCATCGGGTGACGGGTTTCAAGACACAAGCCTCTCGTCATGGCCGGCAAGAAGAAGCAAGTCTTGCAGGTGTGTTGTGTGACCCGGTTTGGTGCAAATGGTGCGGTCGGAGGTATAGGGCCCAGCAATCGTAGCAGAGCAGAGGCAGGGGTTTGGGGAGAGAAAAACCCCGAGACCCAGTCCCAGTCCAGCTCGATCTCGATACATTTGGCCTCGCTAACGGGCTGTCAACGCATGCTCGGGTGCATGTTTTATTTATCGCGCGGGATGCAGGAAGAGCTCATGGATGGGCCATCCTTTGAGGCCTTCCTCAGCCAGCCTGGTCTCAAGGGTGAGTTGCTCTTGGCTGGCAAGGCCACTCCACTTTTCGCCTCACCTATGCCATTGCACGCTTCATCATCGAGCCCTCTTTTGCTCATGACTGCTTCTGGTTGGTATCGCAAATATACGTTTTGCAGTGATTGATGCCTACACAGAATGGTGTGGACCCTGCAAGGCGCTGGAGTCTACCTTTCGGCGTCTCAAGACAGACCTTACTGATGATCTTCTTCTTTTTGCCACGGTCCGGCTCGTATTTCTTTTTCGTCTTTGTCATCCAAGCTGTTGTGTCACCTGCTCCTCTTTTGCTGTTGCCATTTGAAAAACAAAACCAAAAACACCCATTCGCCGTCATGTGCTGGGGCATGCTGTGGATTCAGCATCTCATCATGCCTATTTTGCCTTTGGACTTTGGGCAGGCTTGTACCGATCGCATCAGCAAGTTGAGTGATTTTCATGGTACATCAGAGCCGTGCTTTCTCTTCTACGGCGTAAGTTTCTTTGCATTTTTACTTACCCGCTCGTCGTGGTGGCATATGCATCATCGATTGTTAATTTTGACAAACGAACTCGCATGGTGCGCCCGCCTTGCTTGGTGCAACAGGCCGATACCCTCGTCAATGTTGTTCGTGGGTCTGAGGGCCCCAAAATTACGAGCTTGATCCAAGAGGAGCTGGAGCGTGAGCACGATGCGCTTGACAAGGGCACGGAACGCGTCAAGTTTGAAGGAACTGGCGTGTCGGTTAGCCGTGGCGCTTCTGCTAAGAAACCGTCCAAGAAAGCGGCCCCTCAGTCTGAGGGGGGCGCTGCCAACACCGGTGACAACAACAGTGCCCAGACAGCCGTGGCAGACGCACCCGCTCCCGGTTAGTTCCCGGTACAGTGCTCATGCTAAAGACTTTCTGCCAATCGGTATCTCACGGCGATGTCGCCCTTTGCTGCAGACAAAGAATATACGTTTGCCATCATCAAGCCGGATGCCGTGGAGGCGGGGCATGCCGACGCCATCTTTGCCAAGCTGGCCGAGGCAGGCTTTCGCGTGGCTGCACAAAACGAGATGACGCTAAGCCGGGAGCAAGCCGAAGCATTTTATGGCGAGCATAAGGGTGAGGAGCTACAGCAACAGGGCTTGAGCCTCGCTTGCCGTTGTCTACAAGCGAATCGCAGCTTACCCTTTTTGGTCTGACTCCCGGCCCGTGCAGACAAGCCGTTCTTCGAGAACTTGGTGACATTTATGACCTCTGGCCCCATCAAGGTGCTGGTGTTGTCTGCCCCAGATGCCATCAAGGCATGGCGCGAGCTCATTGGCCCCACAAATACAGAGATCGCCAGGGCTGATAAACCAGAATCGCTGCGTGCCCTCTTTGGCACCGATCAAACAGCCAACGCGCTGCACGGCTCTGACAGCTCGTCTTCAGCCATGCGCGAAATCAACTTCTTCTTCGATGGTGAGTTGTGCTGTTCACGGCCTGGTGCCTTTCAAAGACGGACTAGCTGGTCACCTCCGTCACTGGCTGATGGTGATGCTACCGTCGAGTAAACTCACGTGTGAATCATCTGCTTGAATCAGGGTGGGCATATGACAACATGCCGGCTGAGACCAATTTTGCCGTGATTACTCCCGAGTGCAGTGCTGGTGACGCTGCCCAAGGCATTTCTAGTCTTTTGGCTAAACATAGGTTTTCAATTGAAAACCAGAAACAGGTGGGCTATTCGTTCGATGCACCGTTTGCTTGTCGCGCCTAGCACATACATGAGTGTGATCCGAAACTCACTTGTGTGATGATGCCTGCGGGCTGGCCGTGTACGGTTGATAGACTTTGCTGACGGATGTCTTGGCCAAAAAGATATTTCCGATGGCAACCCCAGAAGCCATTGAGCATCTCATCAGGTCTGTAGGACAAGCTTGGGCACCCGGAGGCGTTTGCATGTGCATGCTATTATCTATGGGCTCATGATTGCATGCTGGATGTGATAGTGGCGAGAGTACCCTTTTGAAGCTGTCACGCCCGGGGGCACGTTACTGGCTTAGCAAGCTGGTCGGTAGTGCTGAGGACCCCGGCAGCATTCGGGCACAATTTGGCGTGGATGATATCAAGTGTGGTATGATGGTGGTGGGAGATGATGTTGATGGTGATGAGCTCTTGTTTGAAGAGCAAGACCCAGAGAACGATGTTGCCGAGGTTGAGTCTCAAGCCGCTGAAGCGGCCAAGAATGGTGACGGCGATGGTGACGGCGACGGCGACGGTGACGGTGACGGCCCGGGCGGCAGTAACGATGCTACTGCGACACAACCAGGAGATGGTGAGCCTGCCGATGAAGGCCAGAGTTCAGGTGACGCCAAGACGGAGGAAAAATCCGAAGAGGCAGCGGCAGATGCCCCGGCTGCCGACGAAGCTGCTGCCACCGAAGAGGCTCCTGCTGCGGAGGAGGCGGCTCCTGCTGCTGAGGAAGCTCCTGCCACCGAGGAGGCCCCGGCTGCCGAAGAGGCCCCGGCTGCCAAAGAGGCCCCGGCTGCTGAGGAAGCTCCTGCCACCGAAGAGGCTCCGGCTGCCGAAGAAGCCCCCGCTGCCGAAGAAACTCCGGCTGCTGAGGAAGCTCCTGCCACCGAAGAAATCTCCGCTGCCGAAGAAGCCCCTGCTGCTGAGGAAGCTCCCGCCACCGAAGAAGCCCCTGGTAAGCTTGATTATTCTTACGTTGATTTTTCAGCTTCATCTTCACTCCTTGTGTATGACTCGTGTGCCTTAGGCAACCCTGACGAGGAGACGCCTACTCCCACTTCCAACGCCGAAGAACAGGCGTAATGCCTTGGGCCAAACCACTTTCGTCTTGTGCTGTTGAGTCCAACGCCTCGCGTTCCCATTTGCACAAGCAAGGGCAATCATGGTATTCAGAGGCGTATTTGTGATGATATAATTGACATCTTTGGAAAATCTAAACTCGTGCAAATCCCGCGAGGGAAACACAAAAACTACACGCAAGGTCGTGCATAGACATACTATAGGTTAACAAACAAGGCAGTCGACATGTGTGATCGCACGTGCGCGAGAAGGCATCATGCTTGACTATTGAAAATGACAGGCAACAATCACAGACAAAAAACACAAAGCATCGAAACATTAATTATTCTGCCTCCCAGTACTTTCATCAAGCAAACGTATGCTGATCCAACGCAGCACGGCCCTACGACGCCGCACGGTGCCAGCATGAGTTGGGGGAGCATAACAAGCACTGGTTTTAAGCTTATCCTTTGAGATCAAAGGGTGGAATAGTCATTTGCAATTGCAAACCAACCTGAAGTGTGCTCGTGCCTGCTGGCTCGGCAAGCCAGGTCGGTACAGCCTCATTCAGGAATTTGAGCAGGACGAGGCTTTGCAAACGTGCTCGCTCAAAGAGCTGTACAGCAGGTGCAGTCGCATCCAAATCGGCGATGGCTTGGTGCAGGGTGCTCATCATGTTGAGTGAGTTCGTCACAAGCCAGCGAGCACGAGCCGGACTAAACGCCTACCAAACCAAATGCAAGAGTGTCCAGTCAGGTGGGAACAAAAAACGCTTTGATGGCATGTGCGTGCGTGTGAAGACGCACCTCTCGTGCAAGTAGAGGCTCATCCAGGTCTTGCACCTCGACGGCACCGGCAAAACTAGTGAGGCGTTCCTCAAACTTCTTGAGCCCATGGCGGGCCGAGGAATTGAGGTCGCCGGTTGATCCAAGTTCCATTCGCAGCTGAAAGAAGAAAAAAATAAAAAAATTGAGTAAATAGAACAGCAATCCGTTCCCATTACCAAGCCACGATTACAATAAAATCAGAGAAGCAGTGCCAACGCTTGAAGCGATACTACAAGGTGCAGACGTACAGCGCTGATCGTTGAGCGAAAGGCGGTAATGAGATCGGCTTCCTTTGAAAGGGGTGCGTTCCAGCCGCGCACGATTTGCTCAAAGTTGCGGTCGCGGCACAGCATTTGCATCTTGCCCTTGAGACTGATGCGAATCACGGCCGGTGACTGCATCCATGGCTCGCCGTCCACCTATGCAACGATAATCAAGGTGGGGCGGCAGCAGACGCAAGTGAGCACAAAAGTCGCCACGCCACGGTGGAAAGGAGCGAGACGGGCGCAACCCTGGCTGGTGTCTTCGGAGACATAACACACCTGTACTGGCAATTTCTCCATGCCGAGCATTGTGATAATCACCTCACGCGCTTGGCAAAGTTTGATGGGCTTGAGCTTGAGAGACTTGGACATGGCCATTTGCATGGAGCCACGAATGCCCACAATCTCCAACAAGCCATCATTGAATGACTGAGGCCGAAACGAGGAGCCAGGGCGAGGCGTGCCCCACAAATCAACACCACCCATGTAACTGCCAATATTAAGAATGACCACACCCTGCAGCCGTGGCAGGTCCAAGACTTTGCCGTCAGCCTCGATACGGATGCGCCGGTGGAGGTTTTTGCACGTGTTCAAAAACACCTCCTTGAGGCCCATCCATCCATACCACATCTGATTCTTCAATCGCGACCTGGGCAATTCACCGCAGTTCAATGAGGCAAGTTGGTCGATGTGCGAGCATCAACTTGGCCCGCGACGGTCGTGTGTACACATACCGGCATTTGTGCGGAAATTCGTTGCGCAGAGTATCAAACTCCGCTGCAATTTTAGCATCAAGACCAATGCCAAAATAGCTGCGCGCCATAATATGACCCAGTCAAAGGATGTTGCAGTTTTCAATGCCGATACACTCGGGGAACACAAGAAGAAGAAGAAGAAGAAGAAGAAGAAGAAGAAGAAGAAGAAGAAGAAGAAGAAGAAGAAGAAGAAGAAGAAGAAGAAGAAGAAGAAGAAGAAGAAGAAGAAGAAGAAATGCTGGCAAGCGAGCATACTTGTTCATGACGCTCATCTCCTCTCCGGACGAGCTGGGACCGCCATTGTCTGAGAGTTGTCGAGCGACGTCCAAGTCATGCGCAGCCATGAGGCTGGATAATCCATCCAGGATGACGGACATGGCCAAGCGAATGTCTTGGATGTTAGTGCCCTCGGTTAAAGCGCTCTGAGGATGCAACATGGTGGAGTGAGCACATGGCCAGGCGAGCCAGTTTGATCAAATGCATCCCATGTGCACGGGCACGCTTGCTTGTTTTACCTGCAAACGTTCCTCGAGGCCTTCACAAATGCGCGCGCATCGGTCACGCGCGCTGGCCGCACGCGAAATAGCTTCGCGGGGAAAACTAGGCAAGAAGAATTCATCGGTCGTGCGAGAGCCAGGAGAAACACGTCACACACGAGTGAATGAGCAGCTGAACACCAAGAAAGCAAAGAACAAGAGGAAGAATCTAATAAAGAAGTATATAACCGGTCTTGACAAAGGTGTTGTGAACATTCGATGGACTTGATGCTACACCTGTCCGATGATTGATGGAGAAAATGACCACACACCTGGACGATTTGGTCATGTCTTCGGTCATCGAGGCGATGACGTCAAAGAGAGATTGCATGTAACGCAAAAGCGTCTGGACAATGTCCGCAGGCTTGAGCTCCTCGTCGGTGGACGCCGCGAACACGTCAGCGGCGACCGACAGGGCGGATGCCGGCTGCGAAGAGGAGGCCGACAGCACCGTGGATGTGCTGGTGCGGCCATTCTCCGAAAAAGGTGAAGAGACCATTTGGGAACCTGAGTGGCGACCTGGGCCAGTGTAGGGGCCGGTGTCTAAAGTGCTCTCCAGACGATCAAGAAGGCCTAATATGGTTTGGCCAAGGTCCATGGCCTGGTTGTAGTGTGTGCGCACAAAGGCCCGCGCCTTTTCTCGCACAACGGCCTTGCCGCCTGAGCCAGGTCGTCGGAGCCTGCTCGAAGCGTCGTCAACAAAGATGCGCACAAACGCAAGGACGTTGCGACAAATAACCAAACAAATAAATGAATCAAGTGTCTCGGGGTGCTGACAGGGGGAAAAAAAGGAAAAAAAAGGAAAAAGCAAAACAAAAAAACAAATGTACGCGTAGGACACCAATCGTCCACCACCAGGCGGGCAACAAACTGACCTCTTGCCACTGCGACGCATATCGTGTGAGTCAGCGTCCGGCTCATGCCCTTCAATGTGGTCCTCAATCGGCATGGGTGCTTCTTCGAGGGTTGGTGCGGCTGAGAATTCTTGCGGCGCTATCGTAACGCTCCAACTGTCAAAATCATTTGTCACAAGGTGCCGTGAGAAAAGCAGAGCAACCAATTTTCGGGCAGAGGCTGGTGGCAGCCTACTCACCGGTCCATGAGGGCAACCTTGGCATTTTGGACAGCATGGAGGTAGTCGATCATGTTGTCGAGGCGCTCACTGGAGAAGCTGCCACCCCAGCCGAGAACACGCGCAAGGTCGTTTCCGGTGCCCAACGGAAGCACGCCCAGCTGGCACTATCCAAGCACAAGTCATTGATTGATTCGACTTGGTTAGTGATATGCACCCGGAACACACGATGCCGAATTGTCCGCCCAAAATTGGCAGAGGTGTACGAGCACAAGCTGCGGGAATCGGCGACGGGGCGACCTACATGACGAATGCCGTGCTTATCAAGTTCGTGCAGGATCCAACCAATTGTGCCATCGCCGCCACAACCGAGAGCGCGAAAGTAAGGCCTGTCTTGCAGCAGCTGCAAGCCCGAGGCAGGGCCACCTTGGCCTAAATCAAAGATCTAGCACACAGGTAGGTGCATAAGCGAGGCGGGCAACGTCTAAAGTTCACGCCTTGGCTTCAAAGACCTTCAGCGGCTGGCTCACCTGTGCTGGGTTCAACAGATAGCGAAGCATGCCCATGATGCGAACTCCGTCGTTGTTGCCGGAGCGGGTGTTGACAAATACCACCAGCGGGGAGATGTGAGGTTGGCTTAACACACGCCAGGAATAACCGTCAATGCTGTGAAAGCGGCTCGGCACCACGTCCACAGGCTAAAAAGAACGAGGCAAAAGGAATGACGTAAGCTCAAACAAGAACAAGAACAAGAACAAGAACAAGAACAAGAACAAGAACAAGAACAAGAACAAGAACAAGAACAAGAACAAGAACAAGAACAAGAACAAGAACAAGAACAAGACCAAGAACAAGAACAAGAACAAGAACAAGAGAACAAGAACAAGAACAAGAACAAGAACAAGACCAACAACAATAACAACAACAATAACAACAATAACAACAACATAAAAGCAGCCACGAGTTGCCGCTCAGCAAGGCGCGTCATCCTTCGGATCCAGCGACGGTGTAAGAAGAAGACACGGAAACGCACAGGAAGGACGGAGAGGGCAAATGGCCCCTGATCGCACGAGGCCGAGCAGGAGGCGCGGCAAAACGAGTGAACAGTACGCTTGCACCACAAACACTCGTAGCTTCGCAAACCACGAAGTGGAGCTGCACAGCCGCTACACTTGCCGCGGACCGCGCGCTGTTCCCATTGGTGTGGCATGGCAGCCTGAAGGCCATGCAAGAGATGATGGGCATGAGCAATGTGGGCGTACGGGGTTTGTGGCTACCGTTGAGTGGGCCTTTGGGATGATCACGGACCTGACGCAGGCGTTCCGCCTGAGGAACGTGAGCGATGGTACGCCATTTGCACGAGGCTTGCAGATCTGGAACGCAGCTCTCATGGAGAAGGATGTGGCAAGCTGTGATGGGGGAATGAATGGTGGTGTGAGTCGAACCAGGAGAAGGCTTCAGGTCACGCAAAAGGCCAGCTGGATCGAGCTGACAGCACATGGAGGGGGACGGTACCTTCGCATTGCACGGCGCGGGCAAGCGTCCCGGAGCAGCTGGCACCACAGTGGCCGCATACGCGGGTGCCACGACAGCGCTTGACGTAATGCCTAGCGGTGAGGTAAGGGAGCGGGCAGCCGGCACGTGTGCATTGTGATGGTTGAACGCACGGTTGCCAATTGATGAGAGTCGAAACGGTGGTTGACAAAGCCCATGACATTGAGGGTCCTTGTGGTGACAAGAGCCGTCCTACCAGTGATGGGTAGCATCAACGGCTACATCGGGGGCCATTGTGCTGGCTCGGCGGACGGCAAGCATCCAGCGGTCAAGCTCAAGTCGATTGCTGGCGCGAAACAACACGCGTTCTCCATCGGAGAGCAGTAGCTGGGTGGACAGCGGCCAAGGCGTTGAGGGCAGAAGAGAGAGGCCAGGCAATTGGCCAGGAGGGGGAGGGAGGGAAACGAGGGTGGAGCGAGAAGGGGTCGGGCTTAGGGTCTACCTGGGCGACATGCAGAATGTTTTTGGCCGACTGTTCGATGATGCGAGCACCACTGAGGAGATATTCAACGTCATCGCGGGCCTAGCAAGATGTGTTGATTCCAAGCGTGAGCACATGTGGAGGGGTCGTTTATTTTCCGCCACCATGCGGTTGGGATGGGTCTGAGGAAACGTACGCGAGCCGAGTTTGGAGATGGGGGCATGCGAATGATAAGGACGTTTTGTTCGATGCGCACAAGTTGCTTTTGCCATCCCTAGATCAGGCATCGGGGCCGTGCACATGGTGAGGGAGCGGTTTTGCCACCGCAAGCAAGATGCTAGACCAGCGGGCCAAGGTAGGGGTCGAGAACGCCCGTGTCGGCACAAGGTATGGGACAGGTTCAATCTAAGCGCTTGGTCCCCAAGGCCACGCACCTTCCAGGATCCTTGAAACACGAGCAGGCTCGTCTCATTGGCGACCCTGTGCTTGGCCTATGGGACATTAGCCATTGGGTGAGGAAGGGGAGAGCAGCAAGTGCAGGGCAGGCAGTGTGCGACTTGAAACGAACGCTAGAAATACGGTGAACGAGGGCTTTGTCGGTGGTTGCCGCTGGGCGAGGCATGCCCGATCCAGACCCGGTGCTTGAGCTGGCGGGGCTCGCCGCCATGATGGGGATTGGGCTTGGGCTTGTAGCCAGGGCTTGTGTCCGTATCGTATCGAGGGGCAAACGACAATGTCATGTACCACCCTTGACCCGAGCCGAAGCCGTGTCACGGGCTTTTCGGTCAGTCTCGCGCAAAACACGGTGTGCGCGTGGCTTCTTGATCACCCCAGCAGGGGGATCGAATCGGCGGGGGCACCCAACAATGAGACCCCGGGAGCAGAGCTCATGAATGGGGTGGCTTGATCAAGTGGCCAGCCACGCCCATGCGATCGCAGTCGTTGCCAGCCCTGAGCAAGTTCCAGCAGGTGAGCCGCCACCAGCACGCAGCACCCCGATGATGAGGCATGGGCTCAAGACAGACACGGAGAACGCTCAGCTTCCTCCCTCCCTTCCAAACCGACAGATGTTTACAGCGCCCATTGGATCGTCACGACGTACCACCAAAAATCGAGGGGGCGTCGAGGGCAGCGCAGTCCCCGGGGGCGGTGGGAGAAAGTGGAGCATAATGTACACTTTCCAATGCCCGGCTGGTGCGGACAAGATTTTAGTCTCCTCGTCTCCCAGTCTCCTGGTCTCTGGGGACCCGAGTGAGTCTTGTGGGGGACGAGGAGATTGTTGCGTGGGGGTTGTCAGATGGAGGGAAGAGAATTGATTTCCAGACAAAAATACGGGTAAATCTAATATGAATGCGATGGGTGCGAGGGAGGTTTTTTTTCCACACAGACACATTACACACGTAGGTCGGTGGTACACATGGCATGAGGGAAGAAGGGGCGCGTAGCGACGAACATTCCTCAGGTTTCCCATTCCAGGCAGCAAAGTGTGACCGATCCTCACACATAAATCTGCATCACGTTGCCGCGGTCAGTTCTTGTTGGAGCGCAAGTCCATGCTGTGGTGATACCGTCGCACACGCAACGCGCCATAAGCTTCGGCATCGATTTTGCTGACAAGCACTTGGGGATCTCGACTGACGTAACACTTAGAGTTCTTGTTGTGTTCTCCCGTAGTCTTGCGGGTACACACCACACGCCGCCGTGTTGAATGTGAGCGCCACATGCATGTGGTACAGGGAGCCAGTGTATACATGAATCGAAGGGGAAGAGGGAGTGTGAGGATGAGCCGAGGGGCAGGCCCGTCTGCCTTCTTCAAGCGGGGGCATGTCGCAGACCCTGACAAGTCTCCTCGATGTCTTCAACCATTTCAAAGCGCCGGAGCAATCACCACCCGGCCGGCCACACAACAAAAATCTTCAAGAACCAACCACAGCGTGAAAGCATGAAAGCGCGCCGTCAAACAGCAAGAGCGCGTTCCATAGAAGCGCTCTCCCTCTTTCTTTCTTTGTGGTTTCGCTTCCACACACTTTACCGCCACCTTAAGCCAAACCCAACACCATCTACCACACTTGACAACAACGACCACCACAGCGTTTTTGTAACCGACATCCCCCCTTCAAGCCAACGTTGTGATCAGTGTGTGTGTGCGTCGTACATGTGTGTGTGTGTGTGCTAAAAATCTTTTGTTCTCTTCGGGCATTGGGATATGCGGCTTAAAGCTGTTAGGGAGAAACTTCTGTGTAGTGTGTTGTGTGTAGTGTGTGTGCTGCGCGCGCGCTCTCTCTCTCTTCTCTCTCTCTCTCTCTCTCTCTCTCTCTCTCTCTCTCTCTCTCTCTCTCTCTCTCTCTCTCTCTCTCTCTCTCTCTCTCTCTCTCTCTCTCTCTCTCTCTCTCTCGCTCGCTCAGACTCTGTGTGTGTGTGTGTGTGTGTGTGTGTGTGTGTGTATCGCTTTGACTGCGTGTGAGTGTGTGTGTGCTGCTTGGCCGCTTCCGATAACTTTTCTCTGGCGGTTGTTGGTTGTTGGTGGCAGTGGTGGGCTGTTGTAGTTTGTGGGCCCTTGCTGTTGGAGAAGAAGCTGCCCTGAAAAGCAGTTTGGTCTGCCATCCCTTGACCTTGCCCATCGCGCTGCTGTCGTTCACCGGCTGCGTGGTCGCTTGCTCCCAACGGCACAGTACACCTCCGCATCCTTTCTCTTGACCCTGCGCACGGCAAGCTTTGGCCATTGGCCCAACCTTCCCGCTTCTTGGGACCATCCCCCAGTCCCCCCCCTCCACCTTCCCTCCCTCCCCGTCTGGACGAGTGGCCCCACGTTCAAATCAAACCCCGGAGCCTTATCATCAGGCTTCTAGCTTTCTCTTTGCCCGTGCCACGCTGCAAGTTTCCACTCGACTTGTCATCTGCGTTCTGCCGGAAGAGCCCCTCTGCTTTCCTTTCCACACACACGCGCGTCCACGCACTTGTTTGCACATCTGTTTGTGCCTGCTGCTGTGGTGCCCAGCAAGCTCCAGCAAGCTCCTGCTTCTGCTGACGCTACAACGGCTTTCTACGTGCCTCGCGCACTGCCACCCCTGCCTGTTTGCTCTGGGCTTTGAGACCCCATCTGGCACGCTAGAGGTGAGCCGACCTCTGGGGCGACATGGCGTTGCTGTCCTGTGTCCTTGCTCATCCTTGACTCGCTATCAACCCCATGCGCTCTCATCCTTGTTCACCTTTTTCGATCCCGCCGCGCTGCCCTCATCTGTAGAGCACACTCCCGTCGGCCTGCTTGTTTGTGCCATCAAGACATCACTTCAAACGGCTCGCCATGCTCATCTGATGGACCACACACCACCCCGTCGCATCACCGGCCCCCTCCGTTGCCCCAGCAGCTCAGGCCTAGCGCTTCATTTTGGGTTGCGCCTCGCTTATCTCTTCCCTTTGACCGTGTTTGCGTCGCCACCGCCATCATGACCGAGTCTTCGGAAGCTTTGCCGCCACCGGCCCCGGCCCCGCCGCTGCCCGCGCCAGACCTCTCCGGCCCCGGTCCCGCCATCCCTCTCGGCTCAGAACACAACGCCAGCCAATCTGATGTCTACCGTGCCCCCACCCTGGCTACCCTCGACACCCCAGAAACCATCGATCCTCAACTCAACGCCGAAGACCTGGCCAAGCTCCCAACACCAGATGCCAGCGGGGATCCAGAGGAGACCCCCGAGTCGGCTGAACCTCTCAAAGGCGACAAGATTGATCCCCGTTTGGTCAACCTGATCTACTTCAAGCTCGGCGGTCGTGCAGAGCCCAAGCCCTCGCCCATTGATGGTGAAGGTGAATCCAGCGACACCTCGAGTGAGGATGAGGATGATGAGGACCAGGATGTCGGCGACGAGCAACGCAACGTGCGGGATCGTGGGCCCTCAGAGGGCCCCGATCGCAACCGTTACCACTGCTTCGACTCAGTCTTGGGAAGTGGCTCCTTCAAAAACGTTTACCGTGCGCTTGACACGTTTGAGGCACGCGAAGTGGCCTGGAACGAGATGAAAATCTCCAGCGCCCAAATGAAGAAGAAGGACGGCGATCGCTTGCGGCAAGAAATCAAGACACTCCGCTCCCTCAATCATGCCAACATTACCGCCTTTTATGACAGTTGGAGTTCAAAGCGCGGCCACGTCATTTTCATTACCGAACTCATGACCTCGGGCACCCTCAAGCAATACATCACCACCCTGGGTAACAAGCTCAAGCCCAAGGTTATCCAATCCTGGTGCAAGCAGATTCTGCGCGGCCTTCAGTACCTGCACACCCGCACCCCGCCCATTATCCACCGCGACCTCAAGTGTGACAACATCTTCATCAACGGAACCACCGGTGAGGTCAAGATTGGAGACCTCGGTCTGGCTTCGGAGCAACTCCAGCCAAAGAGTATCATTGGTACTCCCGAATTCATGGCCCCGGAGATGTACGGCAACAACTATGACCACCGCGTTGACATTTATGCCTTTGGCATGGTCGTCCTCGAAATTCTCACCGGCGAGTACCCATATCACACTTTCACCAACCCAGCCCAGGTCTACAAGATGGTTTCAGAAGGCCTCAAACCGGACAGCTTGAAAAAGTTGAAAAAGGATTCCCCCGAATATCGCTTCATTATGTCTTGTATCTGCCAAAACCCCGACGAACGGTACGCACAAACTCGTGTGCCTAATGTTCATGCTTTGGGGTTTGCAAACATTTTTTTTTTTTTCCAATGCCCATGTTGTGTAGGGTCATGTTTTCTGCGCGCTTGTATCAACATTGTTTTCTCACCTACCTTACTTTGCGGCCTTTTTTTATTGAATTGTGCCATAGCGCGACCATCCCGGACTTGCTCAAGCATGAATTTTTGACGAGAGATGCCAAGGACGATAAACTGGTCAACTTTCTGAATGCCGGTCAGCACTCGAGTACACTCGAGCTCAAGGGCGTGAACGAGGACGGCACAGCACAAATTCTACTGGAGAAGATCAAGGAAGGTCAGGACGATCGTCTACAGGTCACCTTCACGCTTGACCTCAACGAAGACATCAAGGATGTCGTGGATCAACTGGTAAGTCACACTTCGCCACACACGCCATGACCAACCCACCTTTGCACCTTTTTTTTTCAGGCTCGTCTTGCTGTGCGGGACCGACTCACGCCATGGCTGGCTGGTCACATCTTGCGCAGATGCAGAATGAACTGATTGTCAAAGAGGACTGTGACGTGTTGTTGACACAGATGACCAAGCTGGTCGAGGGTGCGCGCAAGGAATTGGCGGGCAAGAACAAGGATGGTGTCTTGAACCGCAAGGAGCGCGACGCTGGAGCCACGCTGACTGAATCTCTCAATGGCACTGGTACCAACGGCGGAGCTGCCACAAGTGCCGGCACGGGCGCCACTGCTGGTGCCGGTTCGACGGCGGGCGCAGATGGTCCTGACAAGGACTCAGGTGCTGGGGACGACGATGAATCTGGGGACCGTGATGGCGACAGCACGCCTCGTGCTGGTAGTAGCTCATCTAGCCCCAGTGTCCCGATGCGGGAGGTTGTGCGCGACGTTGTGCGCGAGGTCGTAGAGCCCGTATCTTGGGACCAGTTGCGACGGGCGCTGCGGCAGGCAGAGGCTAGCATGCTGAAGGGTGGGGATGCCATTAGTGAGGAGGACAAGCACAATCTTGTCGCGTCTACCTCGGCCTACTTTCAAGTCTTGCAGGCCTTTGTCAGCAAGTGCACTTCTGGGGACATCGAAGCCCCAGTACCGCAGCTCATGCTACATAGCCTGGAGCCTGTTTCGGATGAACCCAAACCACCTATTGCCCAACGTACCCCGTCCACGAGCAGCATCGACTCGCCCACCTCGCCAACATCACAGGGTAGCAGCAACGGGCTTGGGACGGCATCGGTGTCGAGTGCGGACCCGGCAGGCCAACCAGCACCCTCCTCTGTGTTGACCTCTCCGCCAGCCTCGGCCCAGCCACAGGCCCAGGCCCAAGCCCAGCCCCAGGCCCAGCCCCAGGCACAGCCCCAGGCCCAGCCCCAGGCTCAGCCTCAGGCTCAGCCTCATGATCAATCTCAATCTCAAGGCCAGGTTCAGCCTCAGTCCCAGCAGGTGCCATCGGCACAGGCTCAAGCTCAAGCTCAACAGCACATGCCAGCCCAGGTTGTGCCTCAACAACAGACAGAACAGCCGACACAGTCATCCGTCCAGCCTGGTTCAGTAACTTCCGCTCCAACCCAGGCATCTCAAAACGCCAACCACGCGGCCGTCCAGCAGGCTCCTCCATCGCAAGTTCCTGCCGGCTATCACGCACCGGCACCGGCAGCCATCCCCAACGGCCACGGGGGTCCCAACACCAATGCCGTGTATTGGTCTGCCAATGGCTACCCTTCTGGTTATTATCCACCTCCTAATGGCCAGTTACCTGCTGGGCCCAACAGTGCGGGGATGGGCGCAGCCCCTGCAAGCAGTGGGCAGCCAGGCATGATGGCTCCTCAGTATCCCGGTGGACTTGCACCCGGGACCATGATGCAGCCCCTACCCCAGCAGTTGTCCACGAACCAGCCGCATATCCCACAGCTGCAGCCCTTGCAAGCTTCTGCTCAACAACAACAGCCGCCGCCGCTGCCGCAGCAGCAGCAGCAACAACAACAACCGCCGCAAAAGCAATCGCAACAACCGCAAGCGCAACCACAAGCGCAACCACAACCACAACCACAATCACAACCACAACCACAACCACAACCACAACCACAACCACAACCACAACCACAACTGCAACAACCGCAACCACAACAACAACAACACCACCACCAACATCACCACCAACAACAGCAGCAGCAGCAGCAGCAAGCTCAGCTGGTAAGCACCAGAAAGAATTGTGTCGTCTGATGCCTTGTCATCTTGTCATATCAGGCTTGCACTCACCCATGACTTTGTTCTCTTCGTTGTCCTCATGGGTGCAGGGTGCTATGGATGTCAATCGCTCCAGAAGTAGCAGCTACTCGCAGACGTCTCCCGGTTTATAACAGCTAGCTCTTTTATCAACTTTTTGAGTTTTTAGGTTTCCTCCCGTTTACCCCCTTTCCTATCCCACCTGCTTTACCCGTGTGTTTATTTCTGGAACGCGGCATCGCTTGGCGGGCCTTTTCTTTTCTTTGAAATTGTTCTTTCAATCCTTCTTCCTTTCAACCTTGGCTGTGCGTGTGGCGAATGTTTTCATGCGCCCGCCTCAAGGCTTGTGTTTCGTTGCTCCATCATGGATACCCGTCTAACGATGAACTGGATGATGTGTCTTTGAATTTTGCGGGGTCGAAGCGCGTCATGTTGTTTGTTGCAACTCTTTCCCGATGCATGGTCCGGTCGCCTGAGGCGCTCGCGGTACCATGCATCTTGTTCATGCTCAACGTTTGGTGTTGTTTAACCTGGACCATCATTAAATTTTAACTTGACCCTTGCTTGCTCTCTTTCCTCTTGCTCTGCTGCCCCCCTGAGGCTGCGAGTCGTGGTGGTTGGCGCCCATCAATCATCACATCATCACCAACATGCTCATCATCACACAACAAAAAAAGGGTGAACGAAACAAATAACCCAACTTTTTCTTGAGGGTGGAATTTTTCAGAACAAAATCTGATCTGTTCATGTGATTATTTTTTTCTGTGCGCTGTTGGCCTCCACGACTGGATCGCTTTCCCGGCTGCCTTGTTGCGTCACTCATTGGCATCTTGGTTGCGTTCCGGGTGCCGTGGATAGTCAATCCATCCCACTGACCAAGCATCATGTCGCGGTTGGCAGTATTGGTCGTGATGATGCTGGGTCTGGCGTTGTCGTCGGGTGAAGTCATCAACGCCAAGCCCAACGGCTCGCGCCAGCATCACATGACAGAGCTGGTACACGCCATGCTCTTCCTTGACTTCAGTCGACCTCCACACTCACCACCAAGGGCTCATCAGGTCACGCGTGCTTCTGTAGGTGACGTCCAGTGGCCAGACCATTCAATGCACAGTGGCCTTTGCCGTGGTGGGTGGCACCAACGAGAATTGGGAGTTTGATCTGACCGAGGATGACGGCGAGGTTCTGTGCACCATCTTCCGGTTCGTCGATGCCACTTTTGGGCAGCCTGCTCTATCTTGCGCATGTTCGAGACGTGCAATTCATAGCATTCTTTACTGTTTCTGTCTGGCCCCAACGACTTTTCAGGCCTGAGCAGGCCTCCTATCTCTACTTTATGTACGTCGAAATGGAGCTGCACGGCGTCAACAGCGTGGAGGGAGCCTACGGCTATGACAACAACGGACCTACCAACAATGACCTGGCCATTGATGGCCTTGCAGGTGCGTCTGGCCGGCTGTATGAAAAAGCAAAGGGTCTGCCTCAGTCACAAGGACGGCGGACGGTTGCAAGGCTTTGTGGGCCCGGCTCTGCGTCATTTGCTCAAGCAGTTTGTGGCTCGTTCCCTCACATCGCACCTGGGGTCTTGTGCGCGCTACGGCTGCAGTCAAGTCAAACGATAACTTTGGTCATGAGCTGTCCAAGCTGGAGCTTGTTGGCAGTGTTTGAGCCATCCGCCCTGGAGGTCGAATGGTTTTGCCAGGTGCAATTGATTACTTTTCATCTGTCTGCACGGGATTGGATGTGTTTGCGTGTGTCGTCAAGTATTTTGCAACGGGCCAGGGCTAAATAAATTCCATTACATGCGTTTACCATCAAGCACCATTGGGCGGAAAAAGCACGCGCGCGCCAAGGCACTTCTTGCCCTCGAATGCCGAGCAAATTTTTAACATCCCCCCACGAGGGCCATGATAATAATAAAGAAAAAAAGGGCAAAAGAATGAGAACTTGCGGTTGGCTGCAAAAGATCCTCCAAGGCAGAGTTCGACATGGCTACCGCGTTGTATGCAGCGCAACTCCGGTCAGATGGCAGAAGGCGGGGCAAAGTCAAAGAGGGCCACGGGGTAGGTAGCAGCCTGTGTGGGTTCGGCAGGACGTGCCACTGGCTCATTCATCAAGGAGCTCAGTGCTGATGCGGCTCCATTCTGTGGGGTAGGGCTGTCTGAGGCAGCAGGGCCTTGAGCATCGGCGTCTAGCAGGGCACCCAAGTAAGCAGTCACACTCGGCGCGCGGCGTGCAGCAGCTCGGTGGCGCAGCGATCGAAGGCGGAGTTGAATGGTCCGGGTCCATTGCAGGGAGAGATGCAGCGCTTCCTTCATGTTGTGGGCAGGGAATTCGGGGTCCTCGACCAGTTGGCGCAGGTACACGCTGTCAGTGTGTGCCACGGCCACGGCCGGGGAGCGTCCTGGATTGGACTCAAACACGGACGTGCTGCGCATGCGCCGTCCGCGAAAGCCTTGCTTCCGACGGCGCCCTCGCTGCGGCGCCGGTTCGGTGCTCATGATCCCACACCGCCCGTTCTGCTTCTGCCCCCAACTCATGCAGGTCGAGGACACAGCCCAGCTCCGCCGTGCATGCGTGTGATGCGCGCACCCCCTGCGCGTTTGTCGACAATTCCACCACCAATTTGCGCGGGAACTCCTAAAACAAAAAGAAAAAAGAGAAACGGAGACGGAGAAGGTTGCTTGCAAGCGATGGCGTATCAGTGGATGTGTTCATCAGTTTTGCTTGCAGGCGAACTTGGATGCGCCAGCTTTTGTTTCCCCTTTGTTTTGTTTACTTTGGATAAGGCACACACACCGAAACGAAACACACACACTGGCTTTGAAGGATTTTTTTTCTGTTCGTCAGTCAGTGTGTAAGAACAAAAGAAAGAGAAAAAATTTTAGACAAAAGAGAGAGAGAGAGAGAGAGAGAGAGAGAGAGAGAGAGAGAGAGAGAGAGAGAGAGAGAGAGAGAGAGAGAGAGAGTGTGTGTGTGTGAGTGTGTGTGTGAGAGGAGCTGCAACCGCAATGGCAGCGGCAGTCAGGCGGCGGGTTGTGGTCGTGTGGGGCTGGATGCAGCCGTTGGAAATGCATTTCCACTTTTTGATGGATGCGCTTCTTGTCGTCATGTGTAGCCTGCGCCTTGTCTAATCTTGTTTCGCGTCGCTTTGCCTGTCGCGGCAGGGTGTTCTCCTGTTCGAGATGGCGACGCCCGAGCTTCAGACGCGGGAAAGCCGCGCTGAGCTTTTTGCGGAGGACAATGGCAATGAGCTTCTTGATGAGCTAGCCACTCTGGCAAAGGTGCGTATCGCGCTGGTGCCCGCGCGTCCGTTGGCCCACAGCCAGAAGGGTCTTTTTGCCTTGAACAGCAACAACTGTATTGGCGGGGGTGCTTGCCTGATCAAGCGGTATTGTCGATCGGTCTCTTGACTGTATCTCCAGGAAGTGTCGCTGCAAGATGCCGCCGATCCCGTGTACTCGGGTGCGGGTAAGTTTACCTCCACTGTCACTTGAGAGCGTTGCCCCTTTGGCCGTCGCGACTGGTCATGGTGTGGCCTCTCGTTTGACCATCCATCCTGTTTGCGTTGACCTGTCTAGTGTCGAGTGCTTCAAGCGAAATCCAGCTCATTCAACAGTTCAAAGAGTACATGGACATTGTCAGCCAAGAAATGAGCAACCTGCACGCCCAGGTCGAGGAGCTCCGCTCAGACAACATGCGGTAGGCTTAATGGCTCACTCTACCGCACGGGACCGGCGGTCAGTAACCTGACGTGAGTACAAAATCAATGTCGTCGCTCTGCAGACTGCGCACTGAAGTTGAGGAAAGCGGCCAGCAACTGGGTGATGCCATGCAGCACAACGCCGAGTTGCAAGAGGAGAACGAACGTCTGCACTATGAGCTGGATGACATCAAGAGCCAGCACGTGTTGATGGAAAAGGTGTGGCTTTATCGACGCCTCCATCTGGCTCGCTGCAGGTGTTGCCGTCGACACGGTCACGGGGTGCCTCACTGCCACGGCCCTTGTGTTTTTCTTGATGCGCTTCTACAGCATGGATTGGAGGATACCCACAGCAACAGCACCAATGACAACCAACAGATGGAGACAGAGGATGCCCTGCAACCTCTCCCCACCTCGTCCGAGCCCGAAACGCAGGAGGACAATTCTGCCGTGGCTGGTGTCTACGAAATTCCCCAACGCCTCAAGACCTTGCACAACCTGGTCATTCAATACGCCTCGCAGGGCCGCTACGAAGTGGCCGTTCCTCTCTGCAAACAGGCGCTGGAGGATCTGGAGAAAGCCAGTGGTGCGTCGACTCACGCTCGCATCGGGCCCACATGCTTACACCCCGATTGCAGTACTCACTTTGTGGTCGGCGGTTGTATCGCGCCGCGCATGTACAGGGCGCGAGCATCCCGATGTGGCCACCATGCTCAACATTCTGGCCCTCGTGTACCGCGATCAGCACAAGTTTAAGGAGGCTGGTGTCCTCTTGCAGGAGGCCCTGGACATTCGCGAGCGCACCCTGGGCCCGGTATGAGAAATGTGAACATGTTGGCCCGGAGCGCGCGGAAGGCTCTTAGCATGGGCCGACCTATCCCATGGGCTTCTTTCCTCCCTTGCTCTCTCACCTTGCCTCTTATTAAATACTGGTGATCAGGACCACCCCGCCGTGGCCGCCACGCTCAACAACCTGGCCGTGCTGTATGGCAAGCGCGGTAAATTCAAGGTTTGTGACCTGATTTCCTCCGTGACCCGCTTTTGATTGTGCCCCGACACGATCACCGGCCTGGTATCGCTCACTCCGGTGATTGTGGTGTGACCCGATGTGTGTGTGTGTGTGTGTGTGTGTGTGTGTGTGTGTGTGTGTGTGTGTGTGTGGATGTCCAGGATGCACTGCCTCTTTGCCAACGAGCTCTCAAGATTCGCGAAAAGGTCCTTGGAGAGGATCATCCTGACGTTGCCAAACAACTTAACAACCTGGCACTCCTGTGCCAAAACCAAGGTACAGTACAGTCATGGACATGCTTTCGCTGTGCCAATTTTTTTTTTTTCCATTCCTGATCTGGTTTGTTGGTACATGGTCGTTCCCTTGATCTTGATTCATCAACTCTGCGCCTGCCTGCTGTTGGGGCCGGTGACACTTGTTTGTTCCTTCAGGGCAATATGATCAAGTCGAGCTGTATTACGAGCGGGCGCTCAACATTTACCGTAAAACGCTTGGGCCGGACGACCCCAATGTGGCCAAAACTCTGAACAACCTGGCGTCGGCTTACCTCAAGCAGGGCAAGTACAGCAAGGCCGAGGCGCTCTACCGCCAGGTTCTCGAAGCTGCGCACGAGAAGGAATTTGGCCCGTTGGATGAAGGCTCTGATTCTCGCGACAAGGCGGCCTATCTGCTCGGCGAAGCCCCGCCAGATGACCCCTCTACCAAGGTCGACGACAACTACGGCGGCTGGCACAAGGCTGCCAAGGTTGACAGCCCCACCGTCACGACAACGCTCAAAAATCTGTGTGCACTGTATCGTCGGCAAGGCAAGCACGAGGCTGCCGAACACCTCGAAAACTGTGCCCTGCGCTTCCGCAAAAAAGCCTTGGATGCCGTCAATAACAGCAAGGCCGCTCAGCTGTTGGGACCCGAGGCCGTGGCAGATCAGGCCAACGGCGGCAGTTTGCCCAACAGTCCTGCGGCTGCAGGCCCGTCAGACAAACGTCGTTCGGGCCGTCTTTTCTCCCTCCGCAAAAATAGTCGCGCCTCGAGCTCCAGTATCAAGGGGCCGGCCAAGTCTTCTGGTCGTTAGCCAACGACGGTGCCTTTGGCTTGCATCATTTTTGAGCACCGGTGAGAACGCGGCCTGCGGTCGTAGCATGGCTGTGGCGTGTCTCCCTACTCAGGAACCAGTGTACAGTTGTATCTGCTTCTTGGGAGAACTTTGTTTTTCCTTTTACCCCCCTCTCCGGCGCTGTCATGTTTGTCCCCGCTGTACCAATTTGTTTGGAGCTGAAAGTCTTGTTTGTTCCAGCAATCCTCGCCCCTGTCGTTCTAACATGTGTCGACGCGTCCAATCGATAGCATGAGCTTGTTCCAATCTCTCCTTTACAGTTGCACGTTCCAAATAAGATTTGACACACTTTCGTTTCTCTGATTTTTCTTCTTCTTCTTCTTCACCATCCATGCTTGTGTGCTTGCATCGCGACTCGAGTCGGATGCAGGTGTGGCTGCCCTCCGGCCGAGCCCTCTCGTGTGCTCGATAGGCACCGACCAGGCAGAGCGCATACAACTGAAAAATGGAGCTGGTGTCGGCTCAGAATACCCCAGAGTGGTTTCAAGCCCGGCAGGTGCGCGGGCTCTTCCCCAGGTCTTATCCTCGAGCACTCGAGCGATTCCTGACCAACCCCTTTTTTGCTCGCCCGGTGTGCTGCAAACTTCCAGGCACTGTGTGTCACAGCGTCCCAATTTGCGGATGCCGTCAGCTTAGGAGACGGATCGATGCTTCATTTTATGGAGCATCGCAGAGATCGGCGTGCTAGCTCGAGCTCAGCACCAGGCTCACAGCCAGGCTCACAGTCGGGCTCGCCTCGCAAGGCAAAGGCTAGGGCGCGTACATCGTTTTCTGAGCGGGCGATGAACCATGGCCATATCTGTGAGCCAGTGATTGCTGAGATGTACGAGGTCCTGACAGGCTCCACGATCACACCGAGCGGGCTGTACACGCCCATCCCCGGCGAGCGGCTGCATGGCTTGGTAGGTGCAAGCCCGGACGGCTTTGTATCCAATGACAGCGTGATGCCATCGACGCAAGGGTTGCTGGAGATCAAAGCACCCGTGCGGGGCCTTTATCGATCCGACCAGCATCCGGTGCACGGCGTACCTCTCCGGTATCTTTGCCAAATGCAAGGGCAAATGGCTGTCTGCAACGTGCGCACGTGGTGCGATTTTGTATCGGTGTGCTTTGCCACTCGGGAGATGCGGGTCCAACGGGTCTACTTTGCTCCGCTCTTCTGGGCGCAGCTCGAGTCACGCCTCCTGCGGTTTTGTGGTGCCTTGCAGTGTGGCCTCGACCTGGCCACCATGGCTGAGCAGAACTCCCATTTTCAGTATGACTGGAAGTTTGACGACATTCGAGTTGAGGAAAGGTCGATCGAGGTGATCTCAGAAGCCAAAACGGGGCAACCAGCCCTGCGACTTTGTCAGTCCGGGCGTGCATCCTTTTTGCCTTGGTCTGTACTCACAGGAGGCTTCACTCCAAACTTTTGAGCAGAAACAAATTGACATGTGAGAAAGAAATCGACGCTGCTATCAATGCCTGCCTCGTGCTCTTTGAGCGCAGCCACATATGCCCTCCTCCCCAGATGCATCACCGTTGCGCCTGCAAAGCTTGCCGAGCTGTAGCATAGATTGAAGCGTTGTGCACCCAATGCTCTGCTCTCATGGCCCTTGGGCTTGAGCGGAGCAATAATATGCAGCAACACTCTTTTGGGTATCTTATCGTGAATTTCAAAGGCGGGCGCGAGAACATGTTTGGCACAGTAGCATGCCGGTTCAGGAAACAAAAGGGGTTGAAGGCAAGCAGATGCAAATTTAAAGCTTTTGGATGACCATGGCGGAGGCAGCACCACCACCGTTGCAGACGCTGGCACAGCCAATCTCGCCCGACTCGAGGTGATGGGCCAGGCTGCCGACAATGCGGGCACCGGACATGCTACATTGGGGGTGGACACATCACAAGCGGCGTCGACGACGATGAGTATCGGCGCACAGGGAGCAGGTGCAGATTTACACCAAAAGGCGGCAGAGACAAACCCGATGGGGTGGCCAAGGGAGACGGCACCGCCGTTGATGTTGACTTTGCTAACATCAAGACCCAGAATTTGCATGTTGGCCAGAACCACAACAGCAAAGGCCTCGTTAATTTCCCAGCGCGCCACATCCGCGGCCGCCACACCGGCGTTGGCCAGCGCAATAGGCGTAGCAAGAGCAGGGGCAATGGGGAACTCGATGGGGGCGCGGGCAGCATCACCCATGCCTGAGGTATCATAATAGAAGATAAGGACAGGCGTGCGCACACGAGAGGGCCCAAATAGGGTTGAGCAAGCCGTTTATGGTGGATGGACGGCACGGAGATGGGGAGTACAACGACGAAAAAAAATAAAAAAATAATAGGAAGCAGATGCAGTACCAATGATCTTGGCGAGGGGCTTGAGACCGTACTCCTCGACGGCTTCAGCCGAAGCGAGCACAACGGCCGCAGCACCGTCATTCAGAGTGCTAGCGTTGGCAGCAGTGATGACGCCTATAGGGGTTACCCCAAGGCAATCAAACGTCAGCTGGCTTTGTTAAAATCCAGCTTGGGACGGCTGGTGGCAAAGGGGGCATACGCGGAGCGGCAAGCGTGTTCAAGGCACACACCATCCTTCTGGAAAGCAGGGCGGAGGCTGGTAACCTTGTCCTTCTTGATGTTTGTGAACTCTTCATCGACGGAATACTCGACCTGTTGAATATGCAGTGTCAGGATGGCGCAGGCACCGACACGAGCGCCATGGCACAAAGGTGTGCGCGTGCAGCAAGGCAAAGAGCACGTACAGGGTCGGCACCACGACGGGTCGCCACCGAGACGGGAACAATTTCCTTGGCAAGGAGGCCCTTCTCATTCGCGGCAGCCGTGCGCTCGTAAGACTAAAAGAACGAGGTGGCAGGGGAGGATGGTGAGCTGGAGCTTTTAGCAAGCTGTGGTCCGAGAACCAAGGGTTGGTTCATCGTTGCGATATCCAGGTCCCAAAGCATGTGCTGGCTAGGTGGACATGGTAGACTTACCATGAGGGCAAATTCATCGCACTGTTCGCGGGAGATGCCCATCTTGGCAGCCGTGTCCTCACCACAGATACCCATGGCGTATTGGCCATAGGCATCAGTCAGACCATCAACCTGAATGGCATCTTCCGCCTTGACACCACCAAAGCGGGCACCGTTGCGCATTTGGCGGAGAAGATAGGGGGCGTTCGTCATGGATTCCATGCCACCGGCCACCATGATGTCGCGGTAGCCAAGCTGGATGTTCTGAGCAGCCATGGCGATGGCCTTCATGCCCGAGGCGCAGACCTGTTGTTTACGGGTGGAGGTGCTGGCCGTGAGATTGACTCGAGATGCCCGAAAAGCAAAAGTAGACAGGCAGGCAAACGCGGGTGTGTCAAACCTTGTTGATGGTCGTGGCCTCGGTGGACTCGGGGCAACCAGCACCCAGAGCGACCTGACGCGCCGGGCTCTGTGGGGATGGATGTTGCAAGGTGGGGCAGGGCAGTGGGGCATGAGCGCAGTGGGCAGGTCTATTCGAGCATGCATGCAAATACACAAGCGCACCTGGCCCAGGCCAGCAGAGATCACGTTGCCCATGTACACTTCCTCAATGTGGTTGCCGGTCAGGCCTGAGGTTGCAAGCGGCGAGGCGAAGGGCCAAAGTGTGAGCAATGCCAAACGCCTGGTCGTTCGGCGGCGCAAGGCGAGGGAGCTTTGAAAAGCAGGCCGGAAGCAGGTGTCTGACCAGCGCGCTCGATGGCACCACGAGCCGCGACAATGCCGAGCTCGACAGCGGTAAGGCTGGCAAAAGACTTGGAGATGCAGGCAATGGGGGTGCGCGCGGCACTGCAGATGAAGACCTCCTGTGTGTTGTCGGCAGTCTCGCAATGAGGTCAGCACGAGGGCAAGGTAGCAAGCACGCAGAGTGATAGGGGCTGAGTCCGGACCACCGACCTTGGCCGGGGTGAGAGTGCTGGCTGCGCGGGCTGAGACGCGGCGAAGCGCGGGGGCCTAGCACCAACACACAGTGAAACTTTTTGTGTGAACAAGTTTTGTCCAGGGGGGGTGGTGGGAGAGTTGGGCGCGCGGTCGAAACACATACGGCACGAGTGGCGACGGTGGAGACGGGCATGGTGACGGTGTGGTGCTTGCTTTGCCAGTGGAGGGAGAGCTAGGCCGCAACCCATGCAAATGCAGGCGTCAAGTGAGCACGAGAAGTGACTGGTGGTGCCAAGAGCGAGACTATGCAGAATGGGGTGGACTGTGCAGGGCTCGTCAAGCAGCAAGTTGCTTGGACCCCAAGCTGACGACAACACACGATGGAACCGTGTATGCATGCACGTACCAACAAGAGCTCAAGCACAAGATCGAACAAGTCGGAGAGCAGCAGTTGGCAGTCCGGTTCCTGAGGTCCTCGTCCCCGTTGCCAAATCGAAATGGCACAGAGAGAGAGTGAGAGAGAGTGTGTGTGAGAGAAAGGAGAGAGAGGAAAAGAGAGAGAGAGTTTGTGTGAGAGAGAGAGAGAGAGAGAGAGAGAGAGAGAGAGAGAGAGAGAGAGAGTTTGAGAGAGAGGGAGAGGTAGATTGCGCCGAGGTTGCTACTGCTTCTTTGTTGCCGTAGAGCTGCAATAACCCGGGTCCACTTAAAGAGTCATAGCGTTAAGAGACCACGATATCTTCATTTCTTTCTGCATCTTCTCTTTCTTCGTCTCCAAAATCGATGATGCAAAACGCCTCCAGAATGACAACATCTTGTCCACACATACCAGCCATTCTTCTTCTACCATGAACTTTTGGCACGTGGCAAACGCGCTGGGTTGCATCATCCCGCAGCGATTACGACATCATCCGTGAGAAGCCATCGGACGAGACATCACACTTGGTAGCGCGGACCAGCGGTTCGGCTGAATCTGTCCACAGACTAAAGTTGTATTGGCCATGGCAGTATTTTTCCCAATTGGGTGATAGTTTTTCTTCATGCTGCGCCGAGTCGTTCAACAGCCCGTAAGTGTGACACTGGCTACAGTCGGGCTCGTGTCCCACACAAAACGGAGCTCTGAACTACAAAACGGCAGCGCCAGTCGGTCGCAGCTGGGCTGCGGGGAGCAGGGTGCCAAAGGGTCTAGCGTGGTCATGCGACTGGTATTTGTCAAATGCACTTTTCAGGGATCGCATGCACTGGGACCGTTTTGCCACGTCGTCGTGGTTCAATCGACTGACACATCCCGAGCGAGGGATCATGTCGACTCACAAGCCTACACTCTGGTGTGTGCATTTCTTTCTAGCTGCGTGCTTTGCCCCAACTTCGAACCATGGCTTACTCGATCGAAGAGCGGGGTGCCCGCTACACTGCCGACTACTCGGTCTACTTCAGTGAGTTGCTGCTCCCTTGCAGACCTCGCGCCCGTCCCGCTGGGTTTGCTGCACACTGATCAAAGCCCCGCTCCACTCAATCTGCCGCCCTTGTCCTCGTCCTTGTCATCATCTCGCAATGTGGCAGAGAATGCCGAGGGCCGCTACATCTCCCCCTTCCACGATATCCCCACCTTTGCCGATGAGGCGGTGAGTTCCAGGGCCATGCCGCCATGTTTGCTGGGCCTCGGCATGGCGCATCGGCGCTCTCTGACAATTCTTTGCGCTCACTTGGCGTTGAACGCTGGATGTTGGGGCGTTGTCAGAACGGTATCGTGAACATGGTCTGCGAGGTGCCCCGCTGGACCAACGCCAAGATGGAGGTAAGCCCACTCCTTGGGACTTGCCGGACAAGCCCTGCTCAATCTTGCCACCTGCAATGACACATGTTCCCATTGTCCCACACACTCATCCCAACTCTTCTCTAGATCTCCAAGGAGAACCCCCTCAACCCCATCCGCCAGGACACAAAGAAGGGCAAGGTAAGAACGCACTGCCTCGAGTTGTGCCCCTCGGCCCGTTCAATGCCACCCCTGACAGGTCACCCCTTTCCCTCCAACACCCATGGGCCGCACCGGCCACAATAGATGCGCTTCGTGGACAACTGCTTCCCCCACCATGGTTACATCTGGAACTACGGTGCCATTCCTCAGACCTGGGAGAACCCCGATGAGACCGATACCCACACGGGCGAGAAGGGTGACAACGATCCCATTGACATCTGCGACCTCGGCTCGCGCGTACGTTGATCGTTCCCGCCTTTCTTTGTCTTTTTCAGCCTAGTGCACCAGCCCGCACGCCAAGCCGGGCCTGGGCGTGCATGTGAAAAATAAAAAAAGCCTCGAATACCGCCACCCGCTCTTCCACCAGCACGCTGACCCTAAGCCCTGCCATGTCTCCAAACACTGATACGTGGTCCGTCTCAGGTGGCCGCGATCGGTGAGGTCAAGCAGGTCAAGGTCCTGGGCGTCCTGGCCATGATTGATGACGGCGAGACCGACTGGAAGGTTCTCGGCATTGACATCAACGATCCTGAGGCTGATAAGCTGAAGGACGTCGAGGACATTGAGAAGGTGATGGGTGGCTACCTGGCCGCTACCGTCGAGTGGTTCCGCATCTACAAGATCCCCGCTGGCAAGCCCGAGAACAAGTTTGCTTTCAACTCGGAGGCCAAGGGCCGTGTACGTAGCGGCACCTTCCTCTCGTTCTCACGCACGGCATCAGCGTGCATATAACCATGTGCATTGGCTCCACTCACTCGGATTGCTGTATGCTGCGGTATCACAGGACTTTGCCTTGAGCATCATCAAGGAGACTCGCGAGCAGTGGCAAAAGCTTCACTCTGGCGAGGCTACCAACTCCAAGGTATGTGGTGTGGCCTTTCCTTTCATCTGATAATCACAAAGTCATGGATCCATCCTTTGTGTTCTCTCTGAGGACGTGTCCTCATGACCCCGATTCGCTCCTTAGGTCTGCGTCAAGAGCGCCATTGGCGGTGTTGATGTCATCACTGCTGAGGAAGCCGCGGAAGTTGTTGCGGCCTCTCCCGCCCCGGCTCCGGCTGCTCCCATTGATGCCAGCGGTATGTTTCCCATTGCCAGCCTCCTGCCTCGGGCGTGCAGCGTCCTCCAGAAGTCTCACACACGTTTCTGTGTCGCAAAATTCCCCTGTCATCTGCAGTCGACAAGTGGCACTACGTGAACCTGGGCAACTAAGCCAGCAAAGCTGATGCAGTCTGCCTTTTGTACCATGTTTGACCAGCTCGGACATGCGTGACACCACACGCATTTAGTGGATGTACCGGATCCTTGGTTGCCATGTTTTGAGCCATCAAGCTGTCATCAATTGACCTTTGCTGTCATGCTCTTTGATTCACACCTTTCTCAATCACACCTCAATTGAGTGGGGACAGACCAGGCTAAACGTGGCTCTCGTTCCCACCCTGGTTCAGGTTCGACAGCGCCAACGGAACAGTGGGGTCCGAACTGTTAAAGTCTTCGTCATCCGTGTCATCCATTGGGGCCAACCCCAGGTCTGGGTGGTATACATATCGCTCTCGCCGTTGGCGCTCAGCGCGCGGCGTCACCTGTCATTCGAACAATAACAACAACAAACAACAGCACACAAACACGGTAGTGAGCTCGAGCTTGAAGCTGAGAAGCAAGGACGCCGAGATTTTTCTGCTCACCTCGGCAGCAGGCGGTGAAGGTGCCGTCTTGGGTAACACTAGGATGCTCACAATGATTGCCACGCAAAAGCTGATGGCCCACAACCACCAGTAGTCCAAAGTGGCAACCACGCCAAGGGTGCACACAGCTGCCACCAGTTGCAGCAAGCCGCCAAAACGCAAAAAGTCACCGAACGTGTCTAGCATCCAGCGCGATTTACATCAGGGGTGTGGCGATGAGTCTGCAAATTGGGTTTGCCAACCAGTGCAAAGGCCAGGCAGTGGAGACGTACAACCGCCCACGCCCTGAACCATCAAGTTTGTCTGATAGCCCGTCGGCGTCGCAAACGAGGCCGAGGCCCCAAGCATGAGCAGGTACATGATGGGTCGAAAGTCCATCTGCAAAGTTACCATGCCCCGGGCAGAAAGATCCATTGGAAAACAAAGATAAGCGTGCACGCAATTGGCTATGGGGAGTTTTGAAGATGCCGAAATCGATCGACACGAACGTTGGCATCGACAGCTGCCTGAAAGGCCACCGGAAACATGATGGTAATCGCTGCGTTATTGGTAACAGCAGAGCTGAAGAGTGTTGTTGCGAGGTAGATCATGATGTAAAAACCTGCATGCACACACGACGCAGTGACTTATTGCACGTCCTCGAAAGCTAGCAGACAGATTGGGTATGCTGGACCCCCGAGTGCTTGCCAGGCAGCGTACCGGCTGTCCCTGTGGGTTTGGCGGCGGCAAGGAGGCCTCTGGCGAGCATGTCCGCTGCCCCACTATTGTCCATGGCTTTGCTGATGCCAAATGCCGCAGCAATGACAATGAGGACTTCGAGATTGATGGCTTGACGCACCTGCCAATTTCGCAACAACCCGCAGGGTCATGCGCGGTGAGTATGTCTGTCTTATCTGCGCTGCACAAGCTGCGCCGGGTACTGAAAAAAAAAAAAAAAAGGTGTCAATGCCAGACTTTGGACTGCCAGCACACCGACCTCTGGTACAGTCATGCAGCCGGTCAGCACAAGAAGGAGGGTGGCAAGGAGGGCCGCCGTCAATAAATGCAAAACTTCGGCCACACTCAAGACAATCATGGTGAGGGCAATCAAAGTGGCCAGCCAGGCCTTGGTGCGTCGGACTGCTGCTACTCCGTCCACCTGCACTCGGCAAAGGTTGCGCGATAGAATTGGCGAGCAAATGAGATCGAGAGGTCAAGGGTGCAAAAGGCCAGCGGGACGGACTTTCGAAAACAACCCAAAAGTCTTTCATACCTGAGAAACAAGGGCAAAATGTTCTTGATTCCGGTACTGCTTGAGAAAGTCGGCCTTGGCCACCATGAGCAGGGCATCACCGGCCTGGAGAGTAATGTTACCAATCTTTTCGCGGATGCGCTCGCCGTGTCGATGGACTGCAATAATGGCAGCATGGTAGCGCGAGCTAGCACGAGGGTGTCACATTGATCAGCCGGCAGAGGAGGCCCGCGAGCGGCCAGGGATGAGTTTCACGAGACAACTGCATGCAAGGCCGCGTACCGGAAGCCGATTTGGCGGACGGTGCGGTGGACCAGGATCGAGCGGGGTGCGACGACAGCCTCAATCAAGATGTCATCGCCCTTGAGTTTGTAGAGTTCCAAAGAGCTAGAGGAGCCCTGCTCGGCCAGTCGGAGCCCTGGTACTTGACCCAGCGCGACGACCGAGTCGACCACACCCGCGAACAAGAGCTTATCTCCAGCTGTATTTGAGAACAAAATACATGTAGGTGGGAGGCGGGTAAGGAGTTGATAAATCTGGCAGACCCTGTGGGTGCTAGACACGCTGCCCGGATTGTGCGTGCGCACAACTACGCACGTACCTTGGAGAATCGTTTCGGGAGCTGGGGCGTTGATGACGTCACCCGAGTTGGCACGCTCGACTTGAACCAGGAAAAGGTCTGGAAGCTGTCGCAGGCCAGCATCGGCGATACTTTTGCCAACCAGGGAGCCCCCACCTTCGTCGGCGTTTCGGACGTACATGGAGGTCATGTACTCCTTGGGACGTTGCAGGGAGGCTGCCACACCTTGTCGGTCGGGCAAAAGGCGGGGCCCAGCCAGAATCATGAACAGAGTGCCGGCCAATAGCACGGGCAGGCCAACCTGGGCAATGTCGAAGAGGCCCATGCTAAAGTCAGGATCCGCTTCCTGAGCCAGGCCAATGACCACCAGGTTGGTGGAGGTGCCAATCAGCGTGCATGTGCCACCGAGGATCGAGGCGTAGCTGAGCGGAATAAGGAGCTTGGTGGGAGCAATGTGCAGGCGCTGACCAAATCGCTCGAGAACCGGGATCATCATGGCCACGACGGGCGTGTTGTTGAGAAAGGCCGAGAGGAGAGAGATGGGAGCAATGACAATGAGGAGGATGCGGGGAAGGGACATGGTGCGTCCCGACTTGAGACGGGTGGCACGCTCCAAGAACGTCCGAATCGGATTGGTCGCCCCTGTGGCTTGCACACCAGCTGCCACGACGAGGAGAACGGCGACGGTTAACATGCCCGTGTTGGCAAAGCCGGCGACGGCATCGCCGACGCTGACAATTCCCAGCGGAATGAAGAGGGTCAGGGTGGTCATCATGATCATGTCGGCGGGTGCCACCTCCAAGGCCATGGCCACGAGCATGCCCACGAGCATGATTAACGTGATGATGGCCTGCCAAAGAGGTGCCTCGCTGTCCCCGAGGCTAGTGGTCGTCGAGGCCGCCGCGGCGGGCATGCTGGTAGTCTCCATGGCTCCAGCTGTCAATGGCACGCGGATACTCTTGTGAACAGAAACACACGCACGGCAGCCACACCTCGGCTGCTAATGCTGCAGTCAGCGTGCAAGAAACACTGCGTCCTGCTCTGTTGTACAGAGCTCACAGTCAGTCCCGGAGCATCAAAACCCCTCCACCGTCACTGGCGCAGCCTCTTCCATCACCACGACATTGTTTGAGCGCCGACCTTTGCGTGTCAGCAGAATTGAGGGTGGGCAATGGGGAATGTAAAGAGCAAGAAAAGTACAACTACCACATGGGGAATGTGGCTGAACAATAACCCGCAGAGGGAGAGAGAGGAGAGAGCGTTTGAGAGAGAGTTTGAGAGAGAGAGAGTTTGAGAGAGTTTGAGAAAGTTTGAGAGAGAGAGTTTGAGAGAGAGAGTTTGAGAGTTTGAGAGAGAGAGAGAGAGTTTGAGAGTTTGAGAGAGAGAGAGAGAGTTTGAGAGTTTGAGAGAGAGAGTTTGAGAGAGAGAGAGAGAGAGTTTGAGAGTTTGAGAGAGAGAGTTTGAGAGAGAGTTTGAGAGAGAGTTTGAGAGAGTTTGAGAGTTTGAGAGAGAGAGTTTGAGAGAGAGTTTGAGAGAGAGAGAGTTTGAGAGAGAGAGAGAGTTTGAGAGAGAGAGAGAGAGAGAGTTTGAGAGAGAGTTTGAGAGAGAGAGAGAGAGAGAGTTTGAGAGAGAGAGAGAGTTTGAGAGAGAGTTTGAGAGAGAGAGAGAGAGAGAGAGAGAGAGAGAGAGAGAGTTTGAGAGAGAGAGAGAGAGAGTTTGAGAGAGAGAGAGAGAGTTTGGTAGATGACAAAATAATTGTGAACCTTTTCCCCATAGTCACATTGTGTGTGTGTGTGTGTGTGTGTGTCGGCGAGATGCCCATCAGCAATCACTTTGTACGCGATCCAGAGTTGGTCAAGGAGGGTGTGCACGACCCATGGAGTTGGTGAAGAGTTGGTTTTACAAATCTTCGATGGACAAACGGCAGTGAAAACAATGCGCGCCTTGAATGTTGCGCACACGAAAAGGGTGGGACGGCATGGGAATGGAGTGGTGCCAACGTGCATGGCCAGGACATGATCCCTGGATCAGACCCACACTCCGCCAATGAAACCCGTCCATTGCGCCGGAGATGCACGAAGCCACAAGGTGAGGCAAGGCGTGGAGGAGCGTGGCAGAGATCGTTGGCGCATCATTCTCTCGTCATTTCCCCTGCTGCTGCTCGTGGTTATCGATGGGGCGCCAAGGGCGCACTCCTCTCCCCATAACAGTGATTTGTCCAGAAGCCCTCATAACAAAGGAAGAGGCAGCGCTAGAGAAGCAATAAGAAGCCTGGATACCGAAGATCCCTCAAAAATTGGAAAGGGGGTGATGATCAGCTGGATCGTGTGCGCCATTGCGGAGGTCGCTGGCGCAGTGGGGTGCCGGGAATGTCGCCGAATCATAATTTCAATTCATTGTCCCACGAAACCAGACAGCTCACTGCACTTTGCATGCTTTAGAAATCAGCAGAGCCGTTCCCAAGAGGGCGGCAGGCGGTCAGGCAAACATGGCACGGCTACGACAAGAATTGGCTTGCACAGCTTCTATCATGCAGCTTCTCTTATGCAAGGCTGTTAGATCGTGGTCACGGGTTGTCGCCACTTGCGGAAGGCATCGGCACGTGGGAGATTGAGGCCGAGTTGGTGTTGAACCTTGGCTTGGCGCTCCTTCCGTGCGGCCTCGTGCGGCTTGAGGTTGGCCCGCAGCCGCACCTTAAAGTCTACATTATGGGGCAAGATGGGGTCGTCCTCGGCCGTGCTATTGGCCGACGAGCCCTTTTTAGATTTTTTGGCGGCTGTCTGACCTCCCGTGGTTGGTGTCGCCGCAGACTCGGCGCGCTTGGCATTCTTGGCGCCTTTGCTGCTCTTGGAGGTCTTGCTCTGTCCACTTGGGGTGCTGTTTTTGGTGGGGGTTTTGGAAGTTTTGCTTCCTTTGGGCGTCTTCTTTGAGGCGGGCTCGGCGTCTTCCTCGTCAATTGCATTCTTGCTGCTTTTGGCCGCCTTGGGGGTCTTTGGAGTCTTGGGTTCTTTTGAGGCTTTGGTCTTGTTGCGAGCTGCGGCTGACTTTTTGGTGCTGCTTTTTTTTTTCGGCGCAGTGGCGTCTGATTGGCCTGGTTCGGGAGTGGCTGGACCCTTGACATTCAATGTGATGGTGCCCAGCTTGGGTGGACGCCCTCGACCCTTCTTTTTAGCGGCGGGGGCTGCCCCAGCGTCCTCGCCTTCCATGGTCACACCGGCTTCCTGTGGCTGGCTGGTGGTAGTCGAGGCGGCGCCATCAAGTTGAGTCTGAACGCTAGGGGCATCTGCTGCATCTTCTGGTTCCTCCTGGGAAGCGCCTTGCATGGTCACGTTGGGGTTGTTGAACTGTGGAGGTACCTCGCCAGTCTCGGCGCATTTTTCGGCCTCGGCAATCGCTTGCTTGGCCACCTAGCCGGCGTGAAGATCACATGAGCATGGGCGGTCCATCTTCCAAAGGAAGGCCCAAGTCGACCCTAGAGGGGCCAAGTGCCTGGTCATTGTTTTCTCTCTCCTTCCCCTTGTCGCCGCCCAAGGTGCCCACCTTATTGCGAATCTTGCTGGCATACAAGGGAAAGCCAGGCTCCCAATACACCAAGCGACTTCGGTCGAGCCAGGCAATATCATCTGAGACATGAATGCAATCCGATGCATGTGAGCATCCACGGAGCAGTGACAAAGACCCAAATCACAATGTGCCGAGCATCTTGACGGCCGGCAGACGCACAGGTGCCGAAGAAGCGAACGGGGTACTGGTCTGCTGGTCGCTCGGCCGAAGGCATTTCAAATTCGGCTTCTGGGGCCAAGCGGTTGATGATCTGACAGGGCCAATGAGCCATGCGCTGATAGCGGCCCCACATCACCTCCATAGGCTTGATCACGGAGCTTCGGTCCAATGCCTGCACGGCCAGACGTCAGGCACACGCAGGCCAATATGCTCACGGTGAGCGCGCTTAAAATGAGGTGATGCTTGCCTGCGTCTCGCCATCTCGCCATACATCATACCTCAGTTAGTTGTCGCCGTTTGCTTGATGAGAGTCGTGCCTGACGCTTGTTGCCGGCGCTGCCATCTGGCTTGGGCGTGGCCGGTTGACTCGTCGCAGGAGTCTGTTCCTCGTCTGCCAGCAGCGGATCCATTTCTGCACCCTGTGCCGCGGTGTCTGTCATGTTGCTGTTGCTTGATCGGTCGGCTTCGAGGCGATAAAAATGGCCTTGCCTCGCCCTGTCACCCGCACAACAGCCACGGCCTCGACGCGATGATTTCCTACTTATCTCACGCCCACCCTCTTCCTTTCTCTCTCTCGGTCGCGCTTGGGTCGGGGCTGGGATCCCTGTCGTTGTTGCTGAGAGAGAGAGAGAGAGAGAGAGAGAGGGAGAGGGAAACAGAGCAGCGTGAGTGTGTAACGGTCAGCAAAAGTTTTGATATTGTCACTATGTTCGTTAAAACATTACTCTACTACATCACCTCAAACATTATCTTCTCATAGTTACGACTAGCGATTTAACAAAACAACAATAACTTTTAAATCATCTACACAAACTCCACCAACACTATTACGCCTTGTGTCTTTGATCTTCGGCTCCAGACAGCAGCTCCGTTCAGTGGCTCGGTGATCTTGTTGTTGTGTATTTTATTCTGATTTGCCGAGTCCACGAGCAGACGCCTCTGGTGGATCGTGCGGAGAAGGAGCGTCAACGGCCGATCAATCCATCAACTTCAAGCATGGCGGCTGCACCCGATGCCAAGCGTGCCAAGGCCCTGCCCAAGGTGAACGTGCTGATGTGCGGGTACGTCACAAACTCACGAAATGCGGTTTGGCGTGCGATCCGCACGAGCAACGGGGCCACTGCGCTGATCTCGTCTTGAAACGGCCGTCACTCTGATTGTTGCGGCTGGTTGCATGCCATGCGCACTTGGGATCCTTCAGGACGGGCGAGTATACCACCGGCTATGTTCATGACAGCAGCTCAAAGTCGGACAAGGCCAAGGGCGTGATCGGCCTGTGCATGTTTGAGCTCCGCCGCCTTGGCCGGATCGGCCGCGTCGCCTGTGTCGGCACCAACGGGACCAAGTTCCCTGGTATTCGCGAACACTTGAAGACGCAAATTTCCGATGTTTACGCCGGTCTCGGTATGGTACACTGTACTCGCATGCCTGACTTGCCCTTCTTGTGCAAGCTCACGTGCGCCCATCCTCGTTGCCTGCGTCCAGACGTGTCAATGGACACGTACCCCAATGACAACGTGCCTCGGGATACTCTGGCTTGTACGTGCTTGTTTATCAACCAACTCCACTCATCTGTCATCCTCACCTGCTGCACACGCCCATGTTCTCACCGTTTGACCCTGGCTGGGCACGTGTGCATTTCGCATACGCTCCGTAGATCTTGCGGCCATTGAGAGCATGCACAAAGGCGACATTGTGACCGTTTTTACTCCCGACGACACTCATTTTGACATTTGCAAAGTGGCCATCAAGGTTTGCGTTGTTCTTGCCCGCTCTCACGTGCAGCACCTTGAGCTTATCGCCGCGTCTGCTCTCGAATCCTCCCTAGCGTGGCCTGCACGTGCTTGTTACCAAGCCGGCCGTCATGACCGTGGATCATCACGAGCAGCTGCAAGAGCTAGCCCGCCGACACAACGTGCTAGTAATGGTGGAGTTCCATAAGCGCTGGGACCCCATTTACACGGATGCCCGTGGCCGCGCCCGTGAACTGGGTGACTTTAGCTACTTCTACAGCTTCATGTCACAGCCCAAGCTTCAGCTCGAAGTAAGCACAGCTGCCGGTTGAGCACCCGATGCCGATTGTCATCTCTTTTGCTCACAGCATTCTCTTCTGCCTGCTACACCCTGCTTGCCTGTGCTGCAGACGTTCAAGGCCTGGGCTGGCAAGTCGTCAGACATCAGTTACTACCTCAACTCGCATCACATCGATGCGCACGCCTGGCAAATGGAGGGCCGTGGCCAGCCCGTGCGGGTGGTGGCGAGCGCCGCGACAGGAATTGCATCCTCGGAACCATTCAACTGCCCCGAGGGTGCGATCTTCACGCCTGACAGTGAACACCGCTGCTGCCCATTGCCTGTTGTCATCTGAGCCTGTCGATCGCTTTCTTGTGTCTCCCAACTCATGAGTGACTCATTGAGTGCAGGTGCCGAGGATACCATCTCCATTATGGCAACATGGAAAAACGAGCCCACGGGCAACCTGGGCACGGCCATCTACACCTCCTCGTGGGGCGGTACGGTCTGCCGCCAGCAAGCATTATTATGTTCCCCTGATCGATCAAGTCAAACTGCAAACTGCATATACGCTTGCTCGTGAACTGATCCTGTGCCATTGCCTCGACTGGTTTCCGCACATGATAGCTCCAAAGGGGGAAGTGCATTCTCAGCAACGTTTCCATTACATGGGACACGAGGGTATGTGTTGCAGCCACCCGAGAGTCGTCCCTGGTCGGGCGTCATGATTCAGTATAATCGGGGCTCGTGCCCATGGCTGTAGGTGACATTGCCGTGGACCAAGCTCACCGTGGCTATCTTGTGACTACGGACAAGGAGGGTTACAAGAGCATCAATCCTCTGTACATGGCTTACGTTCCTGGGCCTGATGGCCATTTCAATGGTCACAATGGCTATGGCTACAAGAGCATCGATGCTTTCGTGGCTGCTGCTCAGGCCATTAACAACGAGGTGCCCTTGAACCGTATTCACGAGGGGTTGAGGCATTTATGACCAGACTCATCCTTCCGCTATCTGTTCTTGTAGGAAAAGCGTCCTGAAGATTTCGACGCCGTCTTGCCCACGCTGCACTCCACCATCATGACCACGGTCGTGCTGGAGGCGGGTCGACAGTCGCTTGATCTTGGTCGTCCCATCGACATTGCCTGCAAGGAGGGTAAATGGGTTCTTACAGCTGCTTGAGCGCTGACTTTTCCTCTCTGAACACGTTGGATGTGCGCTGTCACATCAAGTGGTTGTCGTTGCTGGTACATGTTGTAGTAATAGAGGTATTTGTGTGCACGTCGTCAATCTTGTGCTTCTCGGCTACAGTTGACTTGTTGAGTCCATGCCCTCTTTTTCAGCTCCCAAATCAACATCCATGGAAGCCTTGAATCGTGGCAATGTTTCGGCATGACAAGGTGCATGAACGTAGTTTAAAGGCCTTTTAAGGAAGAAACTAAGCAGCAGTTGGGGAAGCTTGAAGTGAATCTGCAGCATGGAATTTTTTGGAAAGAGTCTGTGCCTGTGCGGGAGAGCAGGCTGCACGTCTTGGTCAATTTGTACGCATTAAATGGGAGCACTGATAAGACTGCTCTGAGATTCAAATGTGTGCCTGAGCAGAAGTTTCATGTCTTTGCTGCGTTGGCGTTGCGTGCGGCAGCTGGCCGCTTTTGACGAGCCCGGGCCTGCGCCCGGGCTTTGTCACGCTGTGCTAGCAATCGCATATTTTCGCTTGAAGGCATATACTCCTTGGTGAGAGCAGAGGTTTCTTGGCCAGCGGCATTTTTGCAGCAGACCAGATCTGTAGATACGACCGGGATTGGCACAAGGTCAAAAAGCTTGCCGTCATGCTCCAAGACACCACCGATTGCAGCCACCATCTGGTTAAATGTGTTCATGTCACGTCTGCACAGCTGCTCGTGGCGGGCTTGAGCTTGATCCTCGCTCACCGTGCCCTCGCGCCAAGCTGTCATATATTCGAGCGCATCGTCGGCTACGCTTGCCAAGACACCCCTGGTCACGTAGCAATGAAAGGCAACCCCAAGAATTGCCTTTGAGATATCTGAGAGACACCGGACATCAGAATCAAGTGTATGCACGTGAATGCCCTCTGCCGCATATTTGACGGCTCCTAGCACGGCGTCCATGGCAACAAAGCTCGGCTGGCGCCTTGGCGTAGGAACAACAAGGACTGGTCCGCCGTACTGTGAGGCGTCCAGCTCATAGTACGTGAGAGGGGAATAGCGCTCATCGCTTTCGAGGATTGTGCTCGAGGTCCGCACGAACGTCGACTCTTTGCCCGAGCATTCGGCACCGTCGGCACCCATCATGGTGGTAATAGCCTTCAGTCGATGCGGGGCAGTGTCCAATAGGATGACCATGAGCTCTGAACCATACTTTTCCCTCCAGGCGGCAATTGTTGCCTCAATGTAGCGCTGTGAGTTTTCTGCCGTGCAGGGGCCGTGGTGGGTGCGCCTTGTTATCATTTCACCTGTACAGGTCATGGCTGCAAAGATCGAAATTGACGAGCGAGTGGCGAGGTGCCCGCTCTTCCGCTGAGTTTGAGATGTGGGGCCTCGACATCGCGACGCTAGACTGCTCATCCAGCTTTCGCTCACAGAGATGAGCGCGTGCTTGTTTGATGAAAATAGTTGATGCTTCTCGTCCAGCGAGTCCAGGAATGCAATGTAGTTGCGGCATGCCTCGCTTGTTTGTGGTCCAAAGGTGTCTTGCTGACGTGGGCGCATGGACATAGTTCCACATTTTGACACTGGCGTCGGGCAGTACTTTTTGAGATGGTTGCTGATCGTGCTCAGGGAGACATGCCACGGCTCAATGGAACCGCTGAGTTCGAGGGGCTTGTAGCGCTTTGCAAAAAGATACTCACGGGCATTGGCTACCGAGCCAGATTTGCCATAGCGCTCGTCATACTCGATCAGGATGCTTTCATCCTCTGCATCCAGCACAGAAGGGCGGCCGGTACGACAACCTCGTACCGGCTTTAAGAGCGGCTCACTCATGGACAGCGTGCCAGCAGCGCGCATTAACAGGCGCTCGCTGTATTTGCGTCGCCAACTAGCGACTGTTGAAACGGGGAAGCGTTTTCCTAGACGCTGCTGCAGCAAGTCTGCAATCTTTCTGTCGGAGAGCACATTATCGTGTTCATCCACCACATCCAGCAGGTCGAGGAAGATCAGTCGATCGCGGTCTGAATAACGGCCCACCTGATGGTCTTCGGGGTCCGGGGAACTGGGTGCTGTCAGGAAATGATCATGGGTTTCAATCAACCACGGAGCTCCGCTGCCAGGCACGTCATCCCCGTCCAGCCTCTCTAGCGACAACGGTCGCCAGAGACCTGTCTCACCACCTCGCGAGTCACACCCCGCCATCTCCTCGCAATAATAATATTATGAAACAACTGACACCTCGCCAGTGTGTGTGTGTGTGTGTGTGTGTGTGTGTGTGATGTAACGGTAAAACTCAAAAGACGACGGCAGCAATCGTCTGACAACTTGGGAATGGGAGAATGTCAGAAAAATGAAATTTTTGAGGGAGGAGTGAAATTTTCAGGATGGGGAATGGATCGTCCGGCATGACCATGACGGGACAGCCCGTGGCCAAACGTGCCAGGCTGCTTCATGATGACGCTGGTGGTAGTGAGGAAGGGAGCGAGGCGGGGGATCAGGGTGTTTTGTATCGGGGCAATGCTTTAGAGGGCCCCGAGCTTGTCCGCGCCCGTGCGTGGCTTGATGCGTGTCAACAAAGCACTGCAGAGGAGGCGTTACAGCTTTGGGCACAGGCCTCGCTTGCCGAGCGCGAGGCCGCTGCCTGTCATCTGCGAGAGCAACATGTAAGTACCTATGCTTGGACTACTCTTGGACTGCTCTTTGAGCATTGGCCTACCTTTTGCCTCTCAAACACCCTTGATCATGTACAGGCTGAAGGACAAACCAGTCTTCATCACGTCTGTGAAGCTGGCCACGCGTCGCTGCTGGCGCAGCTGCTCAGCTCAGGGGCCGATCCCGACGCTGTCACTGAGGTGAGGGAACTGACCATGCCCAACCATGTTGAGTGGCATTCGCGTGGCCGTTATCATTTATTGCTGTGCCCCGCACAGGAGGGTAAGACCCCACTTCATGTCGCCAGTGAAGGTGACAATATAGAAACCATTCAGCTTTTGCTGGGCGCGGGTAGTCGGATTAACGCACTCGATGGGGTAGGTACGCCCCAGCAGAAAGGTTGCCAAACGCGGTATGCCCGCTTGTAAAAACCTCATTGCAGTCATTGTCATGGAAAGGAATTGGCCACGCCGCTCTGCATTGCAAGCGGCGTGGGTCACATGGCGGTCGTGCAAACCTTATTGCATGCCGGCGCCGATTGCAACGCTGCACGTCAGGTCCGTCGACCACTTTTTTAAGTTACGGCCCATGATGCGTTGACATCAACCAGGTCGCATCCCTATTGATCAGCTCTGGGCATGCGTTTGCCCATATAGGATGGATACACGCCGTTGTTGGCTGCGGCCCGACAGGGGCATGCAACCGTTGTTGAAGCACTGCTTCGAGCAGGGGCACGCACTGACACCACCTCCCGTGTAGGTTTCCCTTGTTGTGCCATTCTTGAAAAACAATTAAAAAAAAAAGTAATGGGTCTTGTTTATCGGCGCTAGCTCTGGATGAGCACTTGCTGCGTCTTCACGACCGATGCTTGCCAATGTTAGAATGGCACTTCACCGCTGCTGGCGGCTTGCCTGGGCGGTCATTTCAACATTGTGCAACGGCTCTTGAAAGCTGGAGCCGACCTCCGCGTGATGGCTTCGGTAAGCATCCAAGAAGACAAGCTTGTCCTGGCTTTGTTTGCTGGCTTTCATTGAGAGGTGTCTTGGGGCTACCTGAAACCTACAGAATGGTACTACGCCGCTCAATGCGGCTTGTCAAGGCGGACATGTCGACATGGCTCTGCTGCTCCTTCGAGCAGCAGAGTGTCCAGCCAGCGTGCTTTACCTCCCTTGCAACAACGAGCATTTGTCCGACGGTGCTAAACTTGACCAGTTTGCAGACATGAATGTAATTGCTCAGTTGCTGCAAACTTGGTCGCCTGCGCGTACGCGCAAAGCTGCGACGTGGGTGCACCCAAAGGTAGGCTGACCTCTAGTCAAATCGCCCCACAAGTCTTTTTTCAGTGCCTTGGTCCATTCTCTTATGACAACCATGCATGCAGTCAGGGCACTCTCTTTTACACAAGGCCTGCGATGCTGGAAACATGGACCTGGCACGCATCCTGCTGATCAATGGAGCTGGAGTCGAAGTCTGCCAAGAGGTTTGTCAACGATTTTCGTACAGCTGCGGCCAACTCTCTTGCTGCCTTCAGAGTACTGAACCGTGCCGTGACTCACATTTCTCATGGGCCGGACGTCCAGTCTGGGCTATCGCCTTTGCACTGTGCCTGTCGTGCAGGACATGTGAATATTGTTCGCTATTTGCTGCGGTGTGGTGCCAACGTTGATGCGTGTGCAACGGTGCGAATGACTTCCAATGGAGGCACCATCGTTGGTATGATGCTTTTTTGCAAGCTGCTCATCAGCTGTGGACATGCTCGTTAGGATGGCATGACCCCAATATTCTGGACCTGCGAAAACGGCAACATGCGGATTGCTCGACTCTTGCTTCAGCATAATGCCTCGCCGTGTGCATTGGCTCAGGTGTGTCGACTCTTTCGCTTTGACCCTCTTCTTGGTTTGGTGCCCATGGCCTGGGATGCGTAACCTTATCAGGTGTACCCCTAGAACAACGAGACTCCCCTTCACCGCGCTTGTGAAGCGGGGCAAGTTGAGTTGATCGGAGCTCTTCTTGCTGCACAGGTGGATATCGACGCACCAGACCTCGTAAGCACACGCCCACACTGCCTTGGGCGCTGGCTTGCTTTTGTTTCCAAACATGTGCTCGCCATGGCTGATGCGGGTATTGACTGCCAAAACTAGGATGGATTTACGCCGTTACATGTTGCGTGTAGCAACGGCCACCTTGACGCTGTTCGCGTTCTTTTAGGTCGCTCTGCTGACCCCCAGGCCACCTCTAGAGTAAGCTGGCAAGACTTCCTTGCCTTTTCGCCCCCCCAAGAGCGTGTGCGCTCGTGCGTGCGCACCTCTCTGCCAATGTGCAATGTCACTGAATTACCTGTTGACTCAATGCTGCACTATGTGAACTGCGATGGGCACATTTGTCTCACCGTTTTGTGTGGTCCCGGATATAGCTTGGACACACGCCTCTCGACTGTGCCAGCTATCGTCGCCACGTGCAGGTTGCTCGAGTGGTGCTGGCCAAATTGCTGGATCTGGTGGAAAATGCAAATGCAGAGCCAGCAGAGCCAGCAGAGCCAGCAGAGCCAGCAGAGCCAGCAGAGCCAGCAGAGCCAGCAGAACCAGCAGAGCCAGCAGAGCCGGTGGGCCAAGCCAATGCGCCTCGAGTCCGCGTGCGTGAGCTTGGCGCAACGCAATGTACATCAGGCCTCATGGTCCACAATTTTGGTTGTGTTTCAGCGAGGCGCTTTGTTGCTCTGTGTCTCATCTCGACCATCGTTGCTTTCTGCAAACAGATGTTACGTCGGCTGTTGGAGCAAAGCCAGTGCATGGATGTGCTATCCTCTGCCGACGATGCTGGTGCGTGCGTTATGAGCCCCCCTCATAAACTCATCCTGAACTGCACGATAGAGTTGCTTCGATGGCATCGATGCGAACTTAATCTGGTTTGATGGGGTATCCACGTAGTGCAAGGCACAATCGTAGCCCAGCGACGCTGCATTCGGCAAAGGCGGCTTGCTGTGCTGTTTGGTATTGGATGGACTCGAGTGCCGCAGGCTTTTGAAGAGCGACTGATGGATGAGCTACTTGCCATAGCGGCATCTTTTGGTGCGTAGTGCAGAAACTCAATTGATGATCCATTATGTTCAGAACGAACTTGGCATGTCGCATGCTACAACGGGCGATCATGTTTGAGAGCACACGGGCCACACACGGTGGCTTGCGGGCCGGCCACAAGGGTTGCATCGCGACCCTTTGCCAACGACTTGGCGTGTGTCTTTAATTCGCTCCTGGGACCGCTGTAAGCATACCGGTTTAGAAAGCAAATGAGCGATCCAATACACAAAAAGGTTAGACATGGCAAGTGCGGAGAGGGCAGCGTACCGGCGATGGGCTGGGTTGGGTCCGTCGGTGAGGCTTGGATCAGGCCCCTGTGCAGTACCCGTCAAACCACTGCGACGCTCGTGCCCACTAAGAGGCTCGTGTCGCTGGGCACGCGCACCAACGGCCTGCGTTTGTTTCGTCGAGCGGGTCGAATTTTTCGAAGAAGATGATGGGCGCTGCACAGGATTTTGCCCGGTGACAGGCAATGTCTTGCCTGTTGTCGGTGGAGCACGTTCGGTGGATGCCGTGGCTCGGGCACGCGTTGTGTCAGGACTGGAGGGAGCCGACGATGTAGCAATGGCTGGAATAGAAAAAGTGCCGCTCCACTGAACAGGCGCATTGTTGAGGCCAGAAGCCTTCGGTTGAGCACTGTACTTTTTCCATGGAGGGATGTGTGTGGGCGCCTGTACGGGTTTGGTCTACAAGTACAACACATTCAAGCTCAGAGACGGGTATGCGCCTGCCTTGCCGGGACAACAATGCAGGCCTGTCACGCCTCAACGACGCCAACAAAAACACGATGATCACAAAAACGGCCTCTGACATACTGTAGCAGATGCTTTAAGCTGAGGTTTGGATTCTGGGTTGCTTGGTTTGGACTGAACTCGAGTGGTGCTCTGCTTCGAGGAGGATGAAGCGTTGACATCGGCAAACACGGGCCGCGCAAGGTCGGCATCGTAGTTGACACTTTCCAAAAGGCTTTGCATCAGGGGCAGCGGGATCTGTGGGAACTCCTTGCGCAAGGCTAGCAGGATCCGTTTCTGCTCGATTTTTGATTTTGATTGGGCGGCTAAGGCACCGGGCACGCACAGGCTGTCAACACGAGTCGTCCCTGGGGCACCCAACGCCTTTCCCAGAATTTCTGACGGTACAATGAAATCGCATTGTTAACACACCGGTTGAACCAAAGCGGGTTTCACGCTGCTGCGATCCTGGCAGCGGGGGTGCTGGTGGCGCAGTCTGTGGCGGAGGCATAGCTTGCGTGGACCTTCGGGAAAACCCCATGCTTTGTAGGGCTTGGCGCGCCGAGGACATGTCAGTTGCCGAGCTGCGGATGGTTGTCGAGATCAAGGTCAGGTGGCAATGAAGTTGAGTTTGCACATGATCCTAGCCGCTCAAGCAAGAGTGCTACGCCCGTTTGGGCCATTGGTCTTTCAAGCAGCTGACCTACCTGGCCACGGCACCCAGCAAATCGGAGGGGCAGGTGGGAAATTCATCTTGCAAATGACTTGGTCTGCACACGGACAAAGACAAAAGTCAAGCCGATTCCAGTGATCACAGGGCAGTTTATGGTCTTCGTGTCCACCGATAACGCCGTCATCTAGGGTCCGGCTACGGGCAAATGCAACTGTACGACTTACACCATGTTGGCCTCGAAGCTGTCGTCGATCTCAAGATCCATTGAGCGAGGTCGCGAGCTGCTGGCGCTTTTGGCCGTGTGGGCCGAGGCGGGCGCAAGCAGGTCGAGATCCACCGCTTCTAGCACCGGTTCCGGTTGTGGAGGGTCCCACTGTGTACGTTTGTGCTTATGGTCAATGTAAAACCATTTCCCCTCTGCCGTTTGGCGGGCCTCCCACCCAGGCGGCAGCGCGACGTCGGGCTTTGGACTCGCCATTTTTCCGACATCAAGTTCTTCCAAAAAAAAAAAAAAAAAGTGAGTTTTTTTTGAAACTGTTGGTCTTTCACGTTTTGATTTCGTTTCAAAAGAAGAAAAAAAAAATGGATCAACAACAAAAGACGTTTGGGTGCAGCTCTGGACGAGCGCGTTGCCAGAACTGCTTTGCTGTCTGATTGATCATTCAAAAAGAGACGCAATGCTCTCGGTACACGCTTGTATATAAAAAGAGAAAGGACATGATCACACCACAAAAGGATATGGAAAAACACTTCACACTGTCAGCCTAAACAACTATTGCACGCACTCAAGGCGAGACGAAAACAGTCCAACGGTACGGAAACGCGACGAAAGAAACGAGATGCCTGGAACAAAGAGTCAAAAGATCGGTGAGCAGCAGGGCACCTGGTCTAAGCGCATTATCGAGCGTCAGAAAACAAAGGAAAAGCGGGACGGGGTAAGATGTCGAGAAAAACAAGCAAAGAAAAAAAAAAAAAAAAAAAAAAAGGAGCGTGGGGGCAGGGGGACAAGAGTAATATCAAAAACGGAAGGTCATCCAACTAAAAGAGCCTGTCATATTCACCGCCCGCACGAGACAAAGCAGCGGATGCTGAGTTTTGGTTGGGACGGGGGGGAGGAGGTGCATCTCGAGATGCTGGAGCTCCAGGCCGAGGTGGACGAGGCGGGGGAGTATCAGGCGCAAGTTGGTGGGCACGGGCATCCTTCTCCTCATCGTTCGCCCGTGGTTTGGGATCAGCGGCAGGAGCAGTTGAAGTGGTTTGAGAGGCCGCGCCACCGACTTCCAGATACGGCTCAAGCTCGGCATCTTCGCCTCTTGTTTCAATGTAGCCATCAGTCTCATCTTGTTCTGTCAAGGTTGATTTTGGCCTTTCGGGGGAGACTGAGGCGGTGGTCGCGTACAGCATGTCGAGAGCATCTGGGTGAGAAGACGCCGACGAAGTGCCTACACCCGGGTTGAGCATGGTGGGTGCGCCATAGGCGCCATCAGTTGCTATCGCTGGCGACGCTTGGTCAGTGACTGTGCCATAGACACCCATATCCATGGACATGGCCCGTGGTTGCTCTTCGACGGAAGCGTATATTAATTGCTCGTCCGCCTCTGGTTCACCGACCGTGCCATACATTAGAACCTCGCCTTGACTCGGTTCGCCGACCGTGCCGTACATTAAAACCTCATCGTTGGGCTCGGGCCGATTGAGTGGCGCGGGCGGTGCTGAGTGAGACTTGCGCAAGGCATGGTTTGGATAAACAGCCTCGACCTCTTCGTAAATGCCCATGGTCTTGGCTTCGTCGGCCGTAGTCCCGCTGCGAGGCCGCATGTCTGGCAACACCGGAGTACCATACTCGGTTGCTGGCATCGCCGATTGGGCAGTCATTGTGGCAGCAGGTGCAGGCATGGGCGGCAAAGCAGCTAACGAGTCGGATAGGTCGTATTCGGCATCAACCACGGCATCCAGATCCAAGACCAGATCATCCGTGTGCGACTCTAGTTGTGCGCTGCCATCATCGAGTGTGAGATGGACCGTGGGATCCGTTGTAGATTCTTCCATCTGTGCGCCAAAGAGCTGGCCTAGCTCAGCAAAGCTGGCTTCGTCCTCGGCCGTGAGATTGATCTGAAGTGCAGGGCGTGGAACAGCGCCGCTGGTCGCTGGCATAACATTCTGATAGGCATGGTCAGAGTGACCAGTCGCCCGCACCTCCCGCGTCTCTGGCGCCTGCGCCGGCTCTACATTCTGATAGGTGTGGCTGTTTCCATCCACGGAACCCGAGGCACTCGCTCGCTCGGCTCGACTGTCGTTGGCATTGACGGCACTCTCGACAGTTTGGTTGAGGTTTTGCTCCACTGGTCGGTTGGTTGGTGTGTGGAAAACATAGCCTGTACTACGCGCCGGCCCGGTGCTGCTCGCTGTGGTGCTCGGGCCTGGGGTGGGTTGCGTCGATCGTACAGTCGAGGCTGGGGTGAAAAAGGCATCTGATCGTTCCGATGTATTCATGAGACCGGGCGAAATGCTAGAGCTGGCATCGTCTTTGCCGGGCAGTACATGCACGGGCAACGCAACGCTTTCCCTCTTAGCTGGTCGCCGGAGCAGCGGCGGACGAGGCTCGACATGGGAGACATCGGGTGCTGCAGTGGCTGCAGTATTAAGGCCCTCTTCATCTGATTCGTCTTCTTCAAAAGCCACCGGCCTGTTACTAGGTACATGGTATGCGTAAGGATCACCCTCGTCCTCCGCAGCACCTGAGTCAGGCACTGCCTGAGATTCCGGTGCACTGGTTGGCGCAGCAACGTCACGAGAGCGTAGCCGATGAAGGGTATTGATGGAGCGGCCGCCAGACACGGAGGAGAATCGGCGCGCCAGGTGCGCATTCTCGTCCTCGTCATCACGGGCGGCGATAATGTCTAGCTCCTCGCCCAGCACACGACCAGCCTCAACGGTAGCGGGGTCGGGTGGTACCTCGCTGCTGCTCGATAGAGCCGAGCCCGAGTCTGGGGCCGTGGATGACTGACCCCGTTCGTGGACCACAAAGTTAGTTGGCGTGTTAAACTCGTATGCTCGACGCTGTCTCCGCGGCGGCGATTCGAGGGCGGCAGGCGGATGGAGGGGCCAATTCTGATAGGCGCGGGTCAACTCCTTCGTGGCATCCATCGCTGCATTGTCTTCGGCTTGGGTGGGAAGGGCACGTAGGACGGGCTCTTCGACACCGTCGTCAATGTGTTTGGTTGGCGAGGCGATGAGGGTGGCCATCTGCGCCTCCAGCGTCTGAAAGTCAGGCCGCGCAGCAGGATCCTGCAACCAACACTTGCGCATCACTTGATAGAGCTCCTCAGAGCAGCTGGCTGGCTTGGGCATGCGGTAGTTCTGCTCCATGAGAAGGGGAAACAGGTCAGCTGTGCTAATGCTGGGGTATGGGATGGCGCCCATGAGAACGGTCTCCCAGATAACAATGCCGTAGGCCCACACATCGCTCTGCGTGGTGAAGGCTGCACAGTCCAGACACTCGGGGGCCATCCATTTCGCCGGCAACTTGCGTTTCCGATGTTGTACCAAATATGAATACTCCTCGTTCATGTAACGAGAGAGCCCGAAATCCGCAATGGCTGCTCGGTTGCGCTGCATGTGCAGGAGCACGTTGCGTGCAGCCAGGTCACGATGCACAAATCGCTTTCCAGCAATGTAGGCCATACCAGCAGCCACGTCCTTTAAAAATCCCAACATTTGTGTTGATGTGACGCTAGCCGCAGCGCCAGGGGTTTTGGGCCTTGCCTCGCGCAAAAAGTCGCGCATGTTGCCATCTGGCATGTATTCCACCTATTGCGTAAAAAGAAATTGGAATGAGGGGGTTAAGAGTAGGTGCCAGTTTTATACATCGCCAATCAAAGGCTTGTGAGCTACTCGTTAGAGTACACAAGCCGTTGTCGATCGGCATTTAGGCATGTTCACAGGGACCAGCATTGACACCTGAAGGCACTCGCACAAACACTACCTACCAAAAGCATCATGGGCTCGTCCAAGGTGCAAATGCCAAGTAGGCGGACGACATTGGGGTGCTCGTCAAACTGTTGCATAACGCGAATCTCCTCCAAAAAGTCTTCCTTGTCCAATGCGTCAGCATCCCGATTCAAAGTCTTGACGGCCACTTTGGTTGACTCCTCAAGTGGCACAACATGACGGGCAGTGGCAAAATGGACGTTGCCAAAAGCGCCTTGCCCCTACATGGGACAAAACGTGTATCAGCCAAGAAACTGCACGCAACAGGTACACAGGCAAACACGGTGGGGCCAACAGTCAACATACCAGAAGGCGACCCAATTCAATGTCATGGCGCGGAATCTCCCAAAGTCGACGACCATCGCGCTTGTATTTGGCCAGTACAACGTTGCCCAAGCGCTCCTCGTGCGACTGCCACGAATGTCAAACTTCAAGGTGAGAGAAAGGCAACAGCATTCGAATGATGGGAGTGTCCCTAGCGCTTCGAAAAAGAAAATCTTACGTTTTGTGCAGTGCGGGTGTCACTCAGCGGCGGGGCCAGTCCGCCCGCGGTCATCTGAAGCAAAAAAAAGGTACGACGGTCAGTCAATGTGCGCATTAGAGTGCCAACATTGGGCAAAGAATAATTGAGCACTCACTCGGCCCAACGTGCCCAACAGCTTTTTGGCATGCCCGCCTTTGAAGCCAAGATCGCGAAGTTCCTGCTCGGAATATTCTCGCAGCGTGTCAAGATCCTCAATGCCTTCAGCAGCCAAAATTGAGCTGTATTCCATGAGGTTGAGACTGGAGAGAAGGTTTTGTAAGTCTTCCTTAAGCGACTGCGTAGCTCTCTGTAACAGCAGGAGGCCATGGGGCGAAGATGTAAGACGGGGGTGACTGGCGGGCAGGTCTCAGGCATACACACGAATGATAGCAAAAAAGGCAAAGAGGGGGACGATAAACCGAGAGAGTCGATGGACCAGGAAACTCAAAGCGCACAGGTCCACATGATCATGTTTATGACATGTCATTACCTTGTTGGTATTATTGACGGCCTCCTGAAGCTTTGACTGTTTATACTGTTCCATTTTGGCACGTTGTTCGTCGCTGTTGCAGGAGGCATCATTAGTTTGTGGGATAAACATGACCAATTCACATGACCAAACCAAAAGAGGTGGGATTCAGAAATGCGGATGACCGTGCCCAAGACATACTTGAGATAGCGCACAGCCAACATGTCGTCTCGTCCCCGGATGATTCTGTGAATGGTGTTTAGGTCGGTAATGCCTGCTTGTTGCAGCCCCCCCTGAGGATTGACAACGCATGCAATCAATGACTTGATCCAAAGCAGGGGAAAAAAAGCCCCGCTGGCAGCTGATTTCTGGTACACGAAACATTGCTGTTAGATGGGCACACCTTGGAAACTGCAGCTAGACGTTGTCCATCAAGTGAGGCGAGGCAAGCGCGCCAGTTGGCATCCACGAGTAGAGCTGTCAACCTAGAAAAAAAAAAAAAATGGATCAGATTACGGTTGGCAGCCATGGCGACAACCGAGGAACACGATTGGCAGAAATTGTCGGCGGGCAAAGGCTGCGGGCAAGCAAGACGAACCAAGTTTGGACATCTTCACACGACCAATCAACAAGGCGCTTGCCACGGTCGGAGCTTGAGCGGTCCCGATTCAGTGCTGATTGCGACGGGGTGGCTGAGCGGCGGTGCAGCCGATCGCCAGTGGCCGTACGCTCGGGTGCTGCCTGCGGCGGAGGCAGGGGCCGTCGACTGCCACCGGTCATGGATGTACGCACGGGTGGGTTACTGATGGAGGACGCCGGGTATGGCGCCGGCGTTGCTGGTGCGCTAAACTGGCCACGAGACGGCACGCGCTTGAAAGAACAGTATAGGGTGAGATTGGATGTTGCAAGCGTAGGCTCAAGGCCCAAAGCGCAAGCACGTACCGGACTTGCGGGTCGTTGAGTCTGGGCCGCGGTCTTGACGCCTGTGTTGCGATGTGATGATGCGGTGTTGGGGAGGGGCGCCGGCTCGCGGGTCGAGCGACGGGCACTGGGCATGTCAAAGGGCCGCTCATAATCGCCACCCATGGAGGGTTGACTGATGACCACCTATGATGTGTGACAGCGTGCGAAATTGGCGTGAGTTATGCTCGAGTCATGAAGAAGAGTGTAGCAACCATACGGGGCGGAAAGGTCTGGACCTGGGGCGTGCGGTTATCAGTGGGGGTCAAAGGTAAAGAGGCTTCAGATGAAGTGGTCAAGTCTGTCAAATTGGAGGGACTGCGATGGGTCATCTCAAAGCTATCTTGCGGAACGGGGGCTGGGCGGGACTGTGGGTCTGCAAGGCTGCCAGGACCAGGCTCTGCCAGATTGACATAGCGTTGCTTCGGCCGCGTCATGGTCTGAACAAAAAGCACCATGTGCGCAAGGTCAGGAGGGAGGATGAAACCCTGCATCTCTTTGGAAGCAAATCTATACATGCAAACCGACCATGTTGGAGAGGTCGATGGCAGCTGGCCGATCTGTGCGAGAAAGTGTGGAGTGTCCATTTGACTGTGCCCCAGCCTTGGACAATGGAGTGACTGAGCGTGCTTGAGCCATCTCAAGGTCTGTCCCTATAGAGAGGAAAAACAAAAGACGACGGGGTGAAGAATGCGAGCGGCTTGGGCCAGCGGACCTGCCGTCTGTGTCATCCTGATCCATTTCTCAAACGCGCGCAGCAAACGAAATACGCACAGCCAGCAGGTTTGGTGCCACCACCCACGGTGGCCAACGGATTGGGTTCCATGGCCGTCGTGGTTGAGCCGGCAAAGGACTAAGCCCGGGAAGGCACGGTGGTGAGTTTGTAGTTGTCTGCGAGCCGGGGAAGAACGTGGAGGGCGTGGGAACTGACCTCATCCTTGAGCTTTTGGCCGCCACAACAGCAGCAACAGCCAAAACAGCACGACATGCTTGCAGGTGATGGCGTGTCAATGCACCCACGCGCTAATGCAAACCGCGCGAATCCCCCGCGGCCACTTTACAAGGGCGCGAGCAACGTTCGGGGGAAAGGGGGGAGTAGGAGTGGAGCCAGGCTCAACAATTGCACCGCATGATGTGCTGCTGCAGGGTGGCAAACTGGAGGCACCTGAATAGAAGCCCAGTTGCCTGCGAATGGGATTGATCTTTGCGCATGCAAGCCCTGGCTTGTGCGTATCGTCTGAATGTACGTGTGAGGTGTGAGGATGACTCACACCCACCTCCGCGTCTTGTGAAGCTGCCTACAACCAAAGTCAAAGATGCAGGGTCAGTTTGCAGTACATTGCAGGATCTGGCTCACACCACACACTATCGCCGCTTTCATGCAGAGAAAGACGACACTGCCCCAAGGCCAACCAATCCCACAAGTGCACAACAGGGTCCTGGCAGCCCGTCTTGATCCGAGTGCCCGACCGCCCGACCGCCAGACCGACCTTATTAGACAGCTACACTTTGAGGGAAAAAAAAAGAGATAGATAGAGAGAGAGAGAAACTTTGAGAGAGAGAAGGTTTTTGTGTTTTCAAATAAGAGAGTTGTCGTGGTGAGAGAAACAAGTTGAGAGAGTCTGTGTGTGGGTGGAAGGAATGTGAGGGAATGTGAGAGACATTGCGAGATAGTGAGAGAAAGAGAGAAAGAGAGAACCAGTTTCAGAGAAAAGTGATGTTGAGCGCAAAGGCGTGCTCTTCTGCGCTCTTGTCTTTCTGATGATTTGGACAGATGCAACGAGTAACAATGGGGGTCACTGTTTCAGTCATGTGGAATGTGTTGTCAGATAAAACGAAAGCTGGGGACATCTCCCAAACATTCAAACTCGACACCTTTGGGTTTTTTTTGGCTTGGAGAAGGGTACATTATTGCTTTTTCTTTCGGGAGAGTGGCCAACGGGTCAGGTCTCAATACATGGATGGACATGCAGGCGCGACAAGCATCTAGACCGATTGGCTTTTGGTGGAAGATTCTTTGACCACCGCCTCCGGTTTGACTACGAGGGCGGCAGACAGATGAGGCAGGAACACAAACAGCCAGCCCACCCCGCACTTGAAAAAAAAAGTGCAAACGACGCAGACCAGATGTGGCGTACCATGGAGGACACGGTCCTGCTTGCGCGAGTTTTGTATCCGAAACTTGTAGTACGAATACAAAAGGGAACCAAAAATGCTAGTGTCAAGACACAGGCCGGGATCTTAGTTGGCAAATGTCCCCAATAGCGTTGCGCGCCAGCAGAGAGCCGACACGAGGCTCACCTCAGGTTGATGCCAGCAAAGTTAAGCCAGCTGAAAACGTAGTCAGCCATCGTCATGCCCAAATATGCCACCAAAATGTTCTGATGACCAAGAGGGAAAGTCGTGAGGGACTGCTTGTGCAACACCTGCAGCTGAGCAGTGGACGTGGCTCATCTTCGCACCTTCAAACAGCCTACTACCGTCGTCGTGAGCGCCGAGTTGACTTGCGTGCAAATGAAGATGGAATAGGTCAACAAGAACCTGTCATCGAGCACCCGAAGCGACATGGGATTGGGCGTGTGAGAAGGCTTCCATCACGTAGCACCACTGCATCCGTAGAGGTCGCAAGCCAACTCACCCCATGGCACACGATGCTAAAAAGCACGCCATGAAGCTCGGGTCATGCCAAAACTCAAATGCCCGGGTCTATAGGCGCCATTTCATATTGGTGATGAGGATGGTGTCAGAGAAAAAAAAGGGGTTGCAGATGGAGACTGCCACCGTGACAATAAAAAGTGCCGGCAAGCTGATTTAAATTCAGACGCACCGCCTCAAGCTTGCTGGGCTCAAGAAAGACGGTTGCAACCGCAAAAGGCAGGGAGAAGAGGCAGTTGTAGTACATCAGACCAAAGCTGCCCAGCTCCTGTGTGACATGACGGCATGGCACGCGGCAATATAAATACGCAGGGGGAAGGCGGGGCATTGGGCACGTGTTGCGAGGGCAGGTATAGTTTGAGCCGCTTGATTGGGCCAGCGGCAGCGATGCAGGCGCGAACCTTGGAATCGAGCTTTTTCTTGATGACAACACCATTAACGGCAGTCAGCAGGTCGTTGACCAAAATGTACATGTAGCCCACCAAGTTAAAGCTGAGATCATCTCTATCTTGGCCAGCCGTGTTCAGGGGAGTGGAGTGAAGATGCAAGGCATTCCCATGAGCTTCATCGCGCCCGGCGCACGTTATTTAAAAAAAAAAAGCGTTCACAAGGTCCAATATTTGGCCCGTTACATCAACGTACGCTGCTGCCACCAAGGCTCCGCCGATCATCAGTGCCACCGAGACCTGCACTGTTTGTGTTGGCACGACGCTATGCAAGAGAATGCCCGTGAAAAGCCTTGCCTTGGCACCTTTAGATCAAGGGGAGGAGGGTGCAAATGAGATCACCATTCACTTACCCAAGCATCCACTTCTCAGCCAACATGGTCATCAGAATCGAGAATCTAGATGTCGGATCGGACATGAGGAGAGGAGAGACGACTCTCGCACACGATCAAATGACTTGGTCAGTGGGGACAAGATGCTTTTTGTACCGGCGCAGCAAGGTGAACATGGGGAGGCTGATCAGCTGAGTGCCACCGAGTCCAGAGATGAGGTTGCCCAAGTAAATGAGAGGCAATGGAAACACCTAACTCAGCAAAAAAATGTGCATGCGGTGATGGACAGCCGGTAGTAAGATTCTGAGAAACAATCATAGGTGCGCATGGCGTTTGACAAGGCGAGCCCTTGTGCAAACATGTACCTGCCAGAAAACTTTTCCAGAGAAGTCGGGATACGAGACCAAGCCAAACAATTTGGCAAAGCTGAGGGCAATTATGGTGAACACCATCTGGCAGACTGCGACGACCTCGGCCGAGGGAAAGCTGGGTCGGGCATATCAAGCATGAAAAGCAGGATTGAGCGCACAGGTGAGACTTGATTGCCAACGGCAACCCTGCCTTGATCTCAGACATGAGGTCCCATTCACGCACCCATATTGGGTGAGGACGATCTTGTTGACCATCATGATGGCGATGCTTGAGACGCCGTAAAACACGGCAGTGGTCAGCTGCACATGGTTCGGAAACAATGGTCAGTCAGTCTTTTTGCGCAAAGAGAGCCGTGACGTTTCGAGTCGGCACTCGCCAAGTACACCAACCTGCTTCTGCACACTGTACACGGAGCCTCCTGCGACCATGACGCCGGTTGTTGGACCACCTATCCGCAGATATGCCCGCATGGATCATCAGAATCAAAACTCTGTACAAGCATCTACTCGATGGCAGTGCGATACCAACCTGTGCAGCAGCAGATCACCAGCAAACGCCTCAGCCTTTGCTCAGCCGCACGGCAAACACGCACACGCGCACCTGGTCCACGAACACCACCGCCGCCACACACACGCCCTCCGTCTAAATTTCCCGTAAAAAAATAACAACAAGGTCGTTCTTGCAAAAATCGTAACAATCGCTTTCGTGCATGTGTGTGTGTGTGTGTGTGTGTGTGTGTGTGTGTGTGTGTGTGTGTGTGTGTGTGTGTGTGTGTGTGTGTGTGTGTGTGTGTGTGTGTGTGTGTGTGTGTGTGTGTGTGTGTGTGTGTGTGTGTGTGTGTGTGTGTGTGTGTGTGTGTGTGTGTGTGTGTGTGTGTGTGTGTGTGTGTGTGTGTGTGTGTGTGTGTGTGTGTGAATTTCGTTTTTGTGTGTGTGTGAGGGAAGAGATCATCAAGTATAAATGTGGCGATTCGGGGGTTGTGATGGGGGAGAGAGCATGGATGGTGCATGAAAACGCGTACTTGAGTGGCAGGGATCACTGAGCAATACGGCGGTGCACCGATTTGCCAACACGCACGCACTTGTCGTGGGCTGCAAATGGAGCGCAACGAGCCAGCATGGCCGACGACTGCACATCAACAGCAAACGGGCTAGATCATGCCAGCCACATGAGTTGGACGGAGCAGGTGCGACATGTCAATCTGTGCCTCTATGGACCACCGTCATCGATCTGCGCTTGCACACGCCAAGCCTCATTCCATCCTTCATTCCTTACACTGGTGCTCCCGCGAGCAGGATGCCCCGGCGTTGGAGCGCCTGCTCAACTCGATGATGACAAAGTCAGAGGCAGACATCGAGCATGTTTCGGTGCTGCCGCCCCCCACTCAAGGTGCGCACCAACCACGCCCGGTGCACTGTATTTGGACCACACACTCACAGCTTATGACTCTGTGCAGTCTTGGCACCTAGGCATGACACCGCCACCTTTGTGTGGCATCGCTCGGTACGTTGGGCAGAAAGAGCCGGCATGTCCTCTTGAGCACAGTTTATGCGCTGTTCATCATCTGGACAGCTCACTGATTGCATACGTTTTTTCTCCAAACCACAAACGATCCCTATCACATGACGGCGCAAACCTTGATGACAGACTATCGAGCGCCTCATGTGTGCCTTCCTTGGACTTGCAACGCCTCGCGATGGTATGGACCGAGTGATTAACGGCCAGCGCTGAACCACCTTCTACAGCCTGCTGTGTAAAGGGCCAACCTACTCACTTACTCTTGTTGGCGCAGAGCTTGAAAAGGTGGAGCTCGATGCCTGTCGACTATTAACGCCGCAACATCGAGAAGATGCTGTTTCACAGGTCCGTCTGAACCCTCCACGCCATTTTTGCTTATGCTTCGCCTTTGATGTGCGGGTGCCGGTTGGCTAACTGAATGACTGCAGCGCTCGAGCCGCAGTCATGCACCAGATGAAGCGGATGACGATGATGAGGAAGCTCAAGTACCACCTTTGGAGCTTCCGCAAATCCGTGCCTCAAACCTTTTGACGGCACTGGCAGATGTAAGGCTGAAACGCAGAGAGACACGCAGCGTTCGCCCCGCCGGCTATTGTTGAGTGTAGCCAGGAATAGGCTCTACTTTTCCGTGATGATTGCTCAACTCATGGTTGCGATGCACCCATGGCCATCCCCTGCTTGTACGTAGCTGCGCCCCTCCGTGACTAGTGTGGCCTCGGCCATGGGTACCATGGTGCTGGACGTGGGTGTAGGCTTGGGTCGAGCAGCAACGACGGCCGTGACCTCGACTTGGGGGCGAGCCAAAAGTACTGGGACAGCGCTCAAGCGAGCTCTCATTGATAACCTCGTACGCGTGTTGCGTTCCATCATGCTCGGCCATGCTGATCCGGGGCGAACTCCTCATGGTTGGTTTGCTCTCAGATTACTGTGCGCCGACTCCGAGAGGAGGCCCGCCTCACGCTGGCCAGCGCCAGTGACACGATCACGGACGAAGAGCGGCAGGCACGTCGCTGAGCATTGTCTGGGGCCCGTCATCCCTTGGCCATTTCCATCGCGCACCCAGTGTACTTTGTCCACTTTTTTTTGACCAATGACACATTGGCAGGCTTTGGAAGCAAAAATGGCTGAAATGGAGCACGCCCTCGAAGCAGAGTTGCGCGAGCTTCGAGAACAAGAAGTTGACATTTATGTAAGCTCTTGCCTCGCCGTCAACATGGGCGCGTTTTAAACAAGACGTGCCAACTGGACGAGACTCGCTTGTTTCAAACCCCCAATATTGACCGCATGGTGTGTAGGTGGAGCGCTTCTCGGCGGCCATTGCCATGGAAGAACAATTGCGTTCGATTGAGGCTGTCATGAATCAACAAAATGAAGAGGTTGGTCAACCTTGATCTTTAGCAACACAACTTAAACAGGAACATGAAAAAATTTGTTGAGGCTGTCTGCCTGACAACGTGTCCGTGCCGCAATGCTACTCGGTGCCTTCTTTCTCCCCCAATCACAGGTCTTGCTGCATCAACGGATCTTGGCCATCGAGGCCGAAGAGGCAAAGTTGAACCCGGAACCCGAAGACAATCGGCCTCGAGGCTCAGGTAAGCCGTGACAATAAGCGGCAGCTCCTTTTTGCTCCCAGGTCCCTTCACGAATGCATTCCCTGTCGTGCTGAACCGTGCTGACCGACAGTGGGAGATGATCACTTTACGGCTCACATGCGCGAGCATGGCCTTGCCGTGACGCGCGCCGACGGAACCGCCAGCGTTATTACCGAAAGGTTGGTCCCCTTCTTTGCTCCAGTGGCTTGTGAGCCAGACGTCACAGCCCCAAAAAATACTCGCGCTGACCTCTTGACTTGATTTGCAGGGATTTGCCCCCACCACTGGACCTGGGGAGCTTCATGTCGTGACGTGAGGATGCCTTTGCATCCGGACTCAAAGTTGTGTCAAGTGCCGAGCACGCTTTTATCATCCATACCAGTAGACATTGATACCATTCTAATTGCAAATTGTGAACAAGCCGAGATGCTGCCGAGTCAACCTTCAAGCCAAAAACATCCATAACAACAACGACGGATCAAATCAGTCAACCCTTCCTTTTCTTTTCTTTTTCCTCTTTTTTTTTTTTTCTTTTTCCTCTTTTTCTTTTATTCTGTTTTCTTTTTTTTTTTTTTTGATAATATCATCATTCATTTGTTGTTGCTCTAGGGTGCATGTCACAGCACCAGCAGGATGGCGATGCCATATGCCGACGCAACACAGGCAACCGGTGTCTACTACCGTTGCAGCTGTGGCGTTGAGGCTCAAATTGCCAATCTTTATTGGTGCCGCCATTGCATTTGTTTTCGCTGCGGTCGATGCACCAACACGGATGTCAGTGGCCAACCCGCAGCAATCGTGCCTCCTTGTGTTCGGATGACCCTCCAACACTCTGCGTGCTGCGAACTGTCTTTGCTGATGCGCCGGCGTTACCATTGTCGCTCAATAAGCGTTTTTTTTTGTTTTTGGCGTGGTTGATAGATTGATGTGTACTTTTCCAATGATCTCATGGATGAATTCATGATCTCGCAAGGCGTCAAGCAAAGTCGCCATCGGTACGGCAGTTGCTGGTAGCTTTTCTTTGCACGGGCATTCGCAGGGTGTCTTTGCCCCCTTCCTCACATGGCTCGCACCCCTCATGTCTTTGTGGCGTATGTTTCTTGCACAGGGACATGAAAACCTTCGAGTGCCCACTATGCACCTCATCTTGTGAATTTGTTCCCGTTGATGCCGACAGCGCCTCGGGCGATCCCAACGCCACCCGTACGCCACATCGCGAAATCGTCCGCCGAGCTGAAGTTTCGCCACAAGCCCTGCCCTGTGCTTACTCTTTTCTGATATTTCCTTACCTTGGCAATTGCGTGACAGGTTGTCATATCCGATGCCCGTACTGCTATTGGAGCTCTCGCAGCTTGAATCTTGAGGGCACGGTCGAGGAACTCAACGCCCGTACGTCGCAGCCTGACAGTCTTTGCTGGGATTGGCATTTGTTCAAAAAGATAAACACTGACACAAATGCCCCCGTTTTTTGCGTTTGTTCAATGTGTTTTTGTAATCTACATCTCAGAGGCGGATCGCCTGGAAGACACCGAGGCTGCGACACACGTGAACCAGGTGATTGACTTCTTTCAGCAGCAGTCCGCCGAGGAAATTAAAAATCTCGAGCGTCGTCAACAAGCCGAACAACAGACCAAGTATCGAAGCTCCCGAAGCTACGCGTCTCGGGTACGCATAATGCTTAGAGCCTGCGCAACCTTTTATCTTAAACGAGCGGGCTCTAAGAATCCGCCTCCTGACCTGGCTTCTGTCTTGGGTTGTGTGCAGTTTGGGACCTTAAACAAAGCCAGTGCCATGCTGACACCCCGCGATGCGCATCAAAAAGTACGCGAGCGCCTCAAGCAAGTGTAAGTTTTGAGCACTGCACGCCCCTGGCTTGCGGGCGAATGGCAAAGCGCTTCCTAGTGCTGAAGCTTTGTTCCGCATCTGACTCTGGTCACACGCCCTGAATGCCTTGCTTCCTCTTTGAGCAGGTATGATCCGTATCGTAAAGAGTGGGTCGAAGCCCCAGCCACCGATGAGCAACTCCAAGCTCTCACCAATTCGGGTATGGTTTTGCATGGGCTCCGTTTCCTTGTCTTGTTCCGTGTTGCCGAGACAAGAATTCTGATTTGGTAGACTCATACTCTGACTTTTTCTTGAATGCTCTTGATGCACGATAGCACACACGTCCTGGGCGGCTCCCAGCAATGAAGAGTTTGCTGAAGTAAGCTTGATAGATGGTTTTTGATCTTTCGCACGCCGTACTCATCATATCGCCTGCCCATGGGTCTCTCCTTCATAGACTGATTTGTCAACCCAGACAACCCTGGCTCAGCGCTTTCGTCAACTCGACTTGCAGCCACAGCTCGTGACGTAAGAAGAAGAATCTAATTGCCACTCAACACTAAAGTGCTCCGCCCCCTCTCACTCCTTCTTGTGTGCATCTGTTTCTAGCGGGCTGCGTCCAAACAGGCATCCACTCAAAGCAAAGCGAAGCAAGCGCTGCGCTCGTTGTCAGCACAATCTGATCAAGCCTGAGCTCAACCCAGGCTCCTCACGCTTCAAGCTCCAACTTTTTGCCATGTTCGTCTCGTCGGCCTGTCCCGTCAAATCTGCCGCCTTGACTCTGATTCACCGCGCAAAGGGCAACTGATCGTTTTTGTTTTTGTTTTTGGTTTTTTCCCTTTGTTTGGCTGAATTAGCTCTACCATCCCGACAGTGCGGGTGGTAAGCGTCTCCGACCTTCGTCCCGGTAGTACGGGCGAAGTGGTGCTGGCCATTTCCAACCCTTCTGATTTTGCTGTTCCTCTATGGTTCGTGGACGAGCTGCCCAAGCCACCCTCCCCGCCGCCTGAGGCAGTGGAGGACCCCCTGTCTGCCACTCCTGCCCCACAAGCAACCCCCCGCAACTTGCCTGTTCTGACCCCCAACAAGAAAGAGCTGGGTCGCGATGTACAATGCACCGTGCCCGAGCCCTTTGAAGGCAACAGCGAGGTATGCCAAGTCGACCTGAACTTTCTTCTGATTGAGGCGAGGCACTGATGGTTTTTGTTTTCATCTTGCTCCTGCTTCTTTTGCCAGGGGTCTTTTCCTCACCTCGACGCCGGCATCACGCTGGAGGCCCATGATACGGTCAAAGAGTTGACGGCGGATTCTCAGGTGAATAGCATAATATCTGGGCACGAGATACTGATTTTTATGCATGATGCATTGTGTGGTTTGTCCGTGATTTGATCACCGCCTTTGGAATGAATAGGTGAGCGAGCGGCGTGATGATGATCCCGATGAAGTGGTGGCGCGTCATGGCAGTACAATCAAGTTAAAAGTTCCAGTGCACGTCTCTGAATCTAGCCTGGGCTCCGCGTTGGTACGTTATTACAAGTACCCAGTTATGAAGCATTCTATGAGCTTTGATTTCCTTTGTAGCTCATCCACCTTTTGATCTGTGATTTGACACAGCTGCCTGTCAACATGAAGCTGATTCTGCACGATCCTGTTCAAAAAGAAACGGTAGGTCAACTCGCCTCGCGTTTCTCACCATGGATACATACATATCCGTGTTGGCGTATTCTTTATTTGTTTGTTTGTTGTGGTTCGATGTAGGGCGGTGGCCACGAGATTTTTGTATCGTTGGGCATCAATTTGGGACCCATGCAGGTTGAATAGCGCCTGTTGCAGCCTGGTTGATAGCAAGCATGGTCTCAAAATAAGGGCTGCTTGTGTTTTTGTGTGACAATTGGGTTGCGCACGTGATGACAATCCATGACACATAAACACGATCAGATTACGTCTTTGACAGTTTGCTGTGTGGCCAGTCCCCATTGGACTATGCGTGCCAATATCCATATCTCAGAGGGGTTGACGTTCAACCCGGCTTGCCGGGCAAGCGCCGGCGGTGGTGGCAACGCAGTCCCGTCGGTTTCCTAATTGATCACCGGTTGAAAATGGGCGAGGCGAAGGTAAGCACGAAAGTCAAGCTCCCTTCACCCTGGTTCTGTGCGAGCAATCAGGCGTGAGACATACCGTCAAGCGACAGAGTTGAATAAAATATTCTTGAGTCTTGGCGCTCACGGAGCGCGGTGCGCCGTGCATACCGGTGACCCGTTCCATTTCCCACGCCAATATAGCCTCGTCCACAGGGTGTGGCGGTGGCGGCAAAGACCTGACACTGGTGTGAGATGCATCACCACGACTGGGGGGTTGCGAAAGCTTGGCCAGGAGCGGCCCGGGTTGTGGGTGAGCCAATTCGCCGAGCAGCTGTTGCACAACGCCAAGTAGCCAGCTGTGGCCGCGGCCTGTGATGATTGGAGCAGATGCCCACGCCACGACTGCATCATTGAAAGCCAGCCATGGCGCTGCAAGGGTTGTCACGGGCAGATTGGTGCCGATAGGGCTTGAGGCCATCACACTCGCTTCTTGGTCGGTGGCGTTGAATTCCTCCGGTTCCCCAAGCTCCTCCTCGGTGTCCGAATAGGCCCAGCAAGCACTGGGCTCTTGACCAGCTTCCACGATGGCTTGCAGTTCAAAGGCAAGGTCCCGGGTTGGGTGGGGAGGAGGTTGCAGCACTTGCCAGGTGTCTTCGCCGGCAAAACGATACTGGCAGAGGGCAGAGTCCAAGCCAGGGACACGATGAACTGCGTAGTACTCCAAGGCGGCTTTTAGAGAGGGAAAGGTATCAGATGCTCGAAAGTACACCGCGTCCGTCGTGCGTAGCATACCACGCCGCACATCACCGGACGCCTCCACCGCCACAAACGCAAATCCGGCGTGTAAGGGCAAAAAGGCAACGGCTGGACCACCCGATGCCAGCATGGCTGCCTCAAGCTGAGCTTCAATCTGCGAACGCGAATGGCCCTGCAGCGTGATAGGACCAACCACAGGCCGACCCATCGTGACCTCTGAACCCAAGCATCGATACTGTTTAGCATAGGTCGACAATAGTTGCGTCAACTGAAAAGCAGCAGGGTGTGCCGGCCCTGACCCACGGGCAGCCTCCATGTCGGCCCAGCTCGCGAGGAGTCGTGGTCTAGACCGCGAAAGATAGTCGATGCGGTCTTCCACGACGCAAGGTCCGCCAATTTGCAGGCCAAGTGGGGACACGAAAAAGCGAAAGTTGACGGTTGTTTGCTGATCATGAACAATCAGATACTCTGTGACCACGGGCACATTGCCGAGCACGGTACCAGCTTCACCTCGCCACAGAGTGAGAGCAATGCAAGGCTTTTTGCCACGGTTGGGGTCGAGGAAAAACTCAACCTCCTTTGGACCGTCGAGAGGTAGCACCAGACCAGAGACACAGCCAATGCCCACGGAAAGTTCCCGCAAGCGGCACGCCAGCTGCTCTTGCTGTTGTTGCTGTTGCTGCTGCTGTTGCTGTTGATGTTGCTGTTGCTGTTGTTGTTGCTGTTGCTGCTGCTGTTGCTGAATCACTGGCGCATGTGCCGGCTTGCGGTAAGGGTTGGAAAACACAAGTGCCTCTGTGCTAGCAACTGGCTGCTCGTTGATCACGCCAGTCGTTGCGATGCTAGCATTTGATGAAGAACTCCACTCACTGTTTTCCGAGCCGTCGCTATCAGAGTCGTCGTCGTCGTCAGCCTCATTCACGCTTGCCACCAGCTCAGTCTTGATGTTGTACTGTGGGCTCGAGAGGCGCTTGACAGATGTCGGCCCTGAATTCCGATTCATCATCAAACGACTGGATAGCGAGGCAGCCAGCTGAGACGCTTCTGTGGCAGGCCTATCAGATGAAGACTCCGCCAGCTCTTCGTTGAGATTTCCGAAGAGATCAAAGGCGCCCATGTCCTCATCCTCGCTCTCCTCGCTTTCCACCAGGTTGTTGTGCGCCACTCCACCTCCTCCAGGAGCTGCTGCCGCAGCAGCCACTGCACCTGCACCGTATAATTGGGCTTCTGAAAGGAAGTTGTCGCCACCCCGACCATGCTCGCCGGTGACCGGCGTTGCACTCTTTTTACAAGGCTTGCGCTTGAACTCAAGTGGAGTTTTACGAGAAGTCGTGCCTAGTACTGATTTGAGCTGAGGCACGGGATTCGAATTGACGCCGGGTGGCGGCGGTGGCGCCGGCTCGGTGGCCACGCGCGTGGCGATGAGATTTAATGAGCGATCTGCCGCCGAAACTTGCTCTGGTTGGGGGCCACCCGCTGCTGCGGGTGCAACAGAGCCTTGTCCTGCCGCGTTCGTCCGCAAAGCACCAGCACCAGCACCAGCACCTCGACCTCGACCTCTCCCCCGACCCCGAGTATTAAAGGCGCTTTGCGGCGATGGTGATGGCGGTGGTGGCGGTGCAGGCGCTGCAAGCTGAGACATGCGCTTGGGTTGAGCCACAGCTGGTGCCATGGGCGCATCATCGCTGCGCGAGTCGGTCAAGCGAAACGCTGCACGGGCAGACGCCGGGGCAGCCTTGGACGCTGGCGGTGCCATGGGTGCATCATCGCTGCGCGAGTCGGTCAGGCGAAACGCTGCACGGGCAGGCGCTGGGGCAGCCTTGGACGCTGGCGGTGCCATGGGTGCATCATCGCTGCGCGAGTCGGTCAAGCGAAACGCTGCACGGGCAGGCGCTGGGGCAGCCTTGGACGCTGGCGGTGCCATGGATGCATCATCGCTGCGCGAGTCGGTCAGGCGAAACGCTGCACGGGCAGGCGCCGGGGCAGCCTTGGGCGCTGGCGGTGCCATGGGTGCATCATCGCTACGCGAGTCGGTCAAGCGAAACGCTGCACGGTTGCAGACGCTGGGGCAGCTGGCACTGGCGGTGCCATGGGTGCATCATCGCTGCGCGAGTCGGTCAGGCGAAACGCTGCACGGGCAGGCGCTGGGGCAGCCTTGGGCGCTGGCGGTGCCATGGATGCATCATCGCTACGCGAGTCAGTCAGGCGAAACGCTGCACGGGCAGGCGCCGGGGCAGCCTTGGGCGCTGGCGGTGCCATGGGTGCATCATCGCTACGCGAGTCGGTCAAGCGAAACGCTGCGGTTGAAGTTTCTGTCGGTGCTGGCAAGTCATCAAGGCTGTCGGCTCGCTGAAGCACTGCCGCTATCCTCTGACGCACAACCTTCTTTGCATTCTTCTCTTTTAGCGATGCCCTTTTAGGAAGCGACCGTGATGGGCGAGGAGGTCCAAAAGGGCTGGACATGGTGAGGATGCCCCGCTTGGCCATGGCCTCGTCTCCAACATAGCTATCTTTTTGGCCCATGCCCACCATCACACCTTGGTGGCGTGGACGGCCGATGGCCGTTCGGAACACGGCACGTGGCGCCTCTTGGCCTGCAAAGCCAGCTTTGACCTCACTGTGCCCCACGTCAACCACGATGGGCACTCCAACACCGTCACTCACATCCGTCCCTCCACCAAGATCAAGGTTCTGTGCGCTGGCACGCAATGCCACGCACAAGTCACTGGCACCACTTGTTTCCTCTTGTGCCTGCTCCATTTCAGCCAGGTCAAGCAGCTGATGAAGGGCTTCCTGGGCACTCACAGCCAGGTGAGCAAATGCTGGTGGCAGCAACTCTGACTGGTCTACCACCATATGAAGGTAAAATTCTTGGTGCTGAAGCAAAGACATTAAGGTCTCATCTCCCCAGCCGCTATCTTCGGCCAAGTAAATGAGGGTGCTCGCGCAGCGGAGTCGCTCTTCGCTAAAGAGCGGTCGCTGCTCCAACTCTGGTTGAAGTTCTTGCACCAACAGTTTTGAGCGCATAATATTTGTATGCATGGCACTTTCCGCCTCTAGAGCCAGCGCCTGCAACTTGCGCTGGTGCTTCAGCTGTAGTGTCGAGCGGATTAGCGACGCAGGCATGGACATGAGATCAGATGAACCTGTGCCTGCTTTCCAACTTGTCGGTTTTCCAGACAAAATTCGACGTACCGTCTCGACGAGAGCGGGTGGCTCAGGATACGGCACTGTAACAAGCTCGTCAACGGCATGCTGCTCAAGTAAAGCTGAAAGATCGACGCGCTTGAACACGGCTTTCCCAGCCTTCTCCTCTGCCTGCGAGTTGGGATTGTGAGCTGGTTACCGCAACGAAAAAAAGCCTTTGCATGCAATGGGCGCACAAAGGGCGCGAATGAACGCACTGTACGCTCTTCCACAGCCACAAAGCTAGTCATGTCCGTCACAATGCCAAAATCAATGCTCATGTTAATCATATGAGGACGCTCCTGAGCTTTTCGGGCTGAGTGCTGAGCTGCATCACCAGCCAGCTGACCCGAGGCCCAGTCACGTAAAAGTGCACGAGCTGTATCCATCATTGGCCCGAAGACCAATCCAAGAGCAAACGAGGAGCACGCCAGCAGGTGAGGAAAAGAATATCATTGTCCACGATTCAAGTGACAGGCACCGGTGTCGTGAATCGAGTGATTGGGATCGAGCTAACGGGGGCGGTGGCTGTCTGACCAGTCAATGAGTGCAGCAATGAGCCTTTGGTTGCCTGGAGCTCACTACATGACACGATGGTGTGCAGCTCACGCTGGCCCAACCGCGCCGACAACGTAGCCGAGGTGCAATTGGCCGCAAATCCGTAAACCAGCTGAGGCAGATAAGGTCGGCAATTTATCATGCAGTATGATGAGCCCACGAGTCTATCTCCAACAAGGCACATGCCGGCACCCCCTCGCCGGTACAACAGACTGTGCGCTAAGCGGCCAAATACAAACCTGTCGCACGCCGTTGTGGGCGGAGGTGAAGCGAGCAGGAGCTTGGCGGATGGCTTGGCGATCGGCGTCGTTGAAGCAGTGCCAGTCCACCTGAAACAAAGAAGAACCCAATCGCCACAACTCAGCGTAGTGTGTTTCATTGCGTAAACCAAAGAACTGTGGATAGCAAATATGCTCAAACGCACCTGAACATCAGAAAGACTTGGTTGTTGTGCGCACACCAAGAAGTCTTTTAACAGAGGTGCCCACGTGGACCGACGCTTCAACTCAGGAAACAGCGTAGCACCACCAGTGCTGCGAGCCAGATCAATCAATGCCGAGCGCTGGCACGGTTTGCCCAGACCAACGACATAGATGGGCTGTGCATTTGACTCGAGTGTTGCAACAAGTTTTGCAGTCTCTGTAAACTGGCCATCAGAGAATAGCACCACAGCAGTCCTCCGTCCAAGATCGACGTTCAGCCGAGCGCTGTTACAAAGCGGTGGCAGAACGTGCGTCGTGCCCAGAGTAGCACGCAGGGAAGCCAACAAACCGAGTGCGCTGGTGATGTTTTCCATTGTAGCTGGTTGAAATTCACCAAACAATGTGTCAGCGGTGTCGCCAAAAGCAGTGATATTGAAACGCATGTGTGAGTCAAGCAGTTTGACGACCAGAGCGGCCATCTGCTTGACCTCTTGCTCGACCTCCGCCATGGAGCAAGACATGTCCACGACCAGATGCAGGGCATCCACGCTTTGCGATCCAAGATCAAAATCAGGATAGAAGGCCAGCATGCATGCTCGGGTGCCACGCACGGGATCATCTTCAACCCACATGCGTGGAATGTGAACGTTGGCCACGCGCAAATGCACGGCAAAGCCATCAGCGCCAAGGCCAGCAACTCCGCCCAAGCGTACACTAGCCATGGGCCCCACAATTTTGCTCTACAACAGAATATTTTTGTTTTGTGGATGATTGATGTGTTGCGTCCATATACTTGGGTATTTCATCACTTGAAAAAAAAAAACAAAAAAAAAACATCAACAAGCTACATACCTCGAGAAGCAGCGCATGGGTGGGAGAGAAGATGTTTTGAACAACATCGGACATGCGAAAAGCCAGCTCCAAGGTAAAAGGTTGGTCACTCAGGCCTTGAGAGTCCCACACAGAGGCTGTCGTGGTCTGCAGGGCTTGATCCAATGCCGTGTCCATGGTTTCAGGAGTAACTGCTTTCGGAAGGCGAAAGAGCACATCGTGTCCTTGAACACCCAGCTCCATGAGAAAGATGATTTTGATCACCACCTGGCACAATTCACCCATTAGCGACGCACGCTCTGGAATGTTGGAAACTGTCAAATATCAATCAACAACAATCAATAAAACATCTGTCGGCTTCAGAGCTACTACTGTCTCCAAAGCTATGACTCGCACCTGAGTGTGGGGTGGAATGTTACCCACGGCCACGGTGAAAACATTGGGTGCCTTCTCGTCTTCTTCCATCAGATAGGCACCATCGCCGGCGGCAACAGCAGCCTTGTACTCGCGGCGAGCCTAGCAAAAGCAATAATATGCAAAAGCAACATGAGCGGCAGCAACTGCTACTGCAGCATCTGCCTTGGTGGCGGCACACTTGCAGGCGCAATGGGGCCAGCGGCACAAAAGTGCTGACCTGCTCTTTTTCCTTTACACGGGCCACAATGTGCTTATGTCCAATAAAGGCCTCAAATCCACACACGGTGGCTGATTCGTCCAAGGGGAAGACGTATTTCGCTTCCACCGGGAGATTCGAGCTATTTTGGTATTGTTGAAAGAGAACACAACGTGCCACCATGTCCACAACGTGCCCGCGCACATGGACCGAAGTTAGGCCCATCAAACTGCCATCCTGGCTTTGCAGGCCAGCTTGAACGGCGTCGAGCGGGTCTACCAGATGCAGCAACTTTTCAACGTCCTCTCGCCTGGAGCAATGCAAGACGGGCGCGTCAGCCCAACACGCGCCATTCATCAAGGCGGGACCTTGCCAGGACAACAAATTGGCTTTTTTTTTGACAACCATGCAGAGGAAGCGGTCCTTGGCATGTCTCATTGAACATCAAATACGATGGGCAAATGGAAGAACCAAAGAGAGTCAAACTAAGAAGTCGAGACCGTGTCAAAATAAAACACGGGCGAGACACACGACACGACACGACACGACACGACACGACACGACACGACACGACACGACACGACACGACACGACACGACCACGACACGACACAACACGACACGACACAACACGACACGACACAACACGACACGACACAACACGACACGACACAACACGACACGACACAACACGACACGACACGACACGACACGACACGACACACACGAGCCGAGCTGTGCCCAATGAGAAGCGCGTAGCTGGTAAACTAGAGCTTACAAAGTTGTAGCAGCACCGTCTGAAGATGCAGCAGACAAACGCGAATGCAGCAACGGTACCGCTGTCCCATGTCCGTGAACGTGACCGCCCTCTGTGGAATGGACGGGCGGTCCATGCACCTGCTGCTGGGCCAATGAAATCTCGGCCACAACCTGCATGGGATCCTTGTTGTGTTCGCGTTGCAACACCAACAGTTTGCTCACACGAGAAGCTGGCAGGTCAGCCAGCAGCGCGTGCAGCGACGTCGTCAAATCCGTCTAAATAAAACCAAATTGTTCCCAAGAACAAAAACACCAAGGCTCAGCACCAAATCGCATCCCAGCTCTTTTGAAGGTGCTGCTTACTCTACACATCTGGCTCCTCACAGAACGAGTGCTCGAACCTTGTTGCGCCGACCAACGGTAAGGTGGGGTTTGAAATTGCCGGGCTGCACCACATCTGAACCAAGTGCATCGCCGATGGCTTGATAAAGGTGCTGGATCGTATCGCCGTTTGCCGGAGCCAGGTAGTGCACAAACCCACGCTTCCGCTGATTGAAAGCCCCCACCTGTGTCAAATGCAGCTGAAAGGGCACAACACCCTTGGAACCAGTCAGGTGCCTCTGTAGCACACGCACGGCGTCTGGCACTTGTTCGGGCTGTACAAATGGGTAAGCCAGCGTGATGTGCGCTGGCCACAAATCGACATGCGATGCGTCATGAATGCGCCGAATGGCCTGAATGCGCTCCGCCGCCTCGGCGCAAGGTACTAATACGAGCGCTGTCCGATGAGACAGCGGGAGCTCCCACTCAATCTTGGTTTGAGCCATCGTTGACGATACTTGAGCGGGTGCAGTGGTTGGTGCTGCTGCGGACGAAAGCTCGGGCTTGTTGGTCGCTTGCACCAGTTCAGATTGAGGGCGCATTGAAACACGATCAGGGCGAGACTGCGGGCCGCTCAAATGCAAAACGTAAAGAACGCGATGTTGTCGTGTGGCATATACGACGAATTCCTCGTCATCAAAAGCCGAGCTTGGATTCTCGCGGCGTGACTGCGAACGCACAGAGTCAAAACCTAAAATATGTTGGGCACATTGGAACGTTTTCAGATATAGCTATGAGGTGCATGCAATGGCACTGACACATTTGCACCAAGAATGATGTCTAATCCAAATCAGGATGCCAAAGGGCAGGCGGAGGAACGAGCGAATAGTCTTCAAAACCTGCGCACCATAAGGGGCTTGCACAAGGTGTGGTAGCTCTGAATCCGCTGCAAACGTGGAGCCTAGTGCCACTTCGCAGACAAACAAGAAGACATCGCCACTCCGATCGTCACAATACTGAAGAGAGACGCCAGGATCAGACGCAAAATAGATGCCCCTATCGATGCAATGTCCCAAAAACAGATTTTTGTCAGGGCCACGCCTCATCAACATGTACCAGCGATACAAACTTACTGGCCAAGGCGTCCCGGGCGACGCTGTTGACCTTGAAGTTGTTCGACCACAACCTTCGGGAGTTGAAGGCCCCGGCTGAGAATGCCAAAGGCATTACAAGCTGGAGTGCCGTGAAACAAAAGGCGGCTATTCCCACATCCTAGCAAGCATCACAAAGAGTTGTCATCATCATCAAACTAAAGATTATATCTCCAGCTCTCAAGGAGGGCAAGGGCAACGCACGGCAATGCCTACCTGGTGCCCATGGCTGACCGGGTCGCGCCACGCGATGAATACTACGCAGAGTCAGGCCGATGGACGTTGTTGCCTCAGCACACTGCTCCGTGATCCAGCTTCGGTGTGTTGATGTTGCATTTGACTCGAGCAGCTCCAAGTTGCATGCAAGCATCCGACCAACACGCAAAAGTGCAGCCTCGTCGTTGTCAACAGCTTCTGGCGCTGGTAGGTGGCTTCCTTGCTGGCCTCCCGCCTCGCTGCTCAACACAAAGTCGCGCAGCACGCGGCACATGGTCTCCGCCTCCCCCAACAGCTGACGCCCCTGTTGTGTACTCCACGCAGAGCTCGCCACGTCGGGCTGGCTCACGTGCAGCTGGTGCACGAACTTGGCAAACAGATTGCATGCATCCTAAAAAGGTTTGGGGTCAAAACGCGATGATGAGCAGGCACATGGTACACAGAAAAGAATAAGAGAATAACCACACTTTGGGGGGGACGGCTTTTCAAGGTTTGAACAGGTTCCTGCCCTAGCAGTCGAACACCGTACCTCGGTGTGCTCTGCAGGCGCGTCAAGCAATGCTTTGATTTGCAAAAGTAGACCTTCGGCAGTATCCACATCTTCTAAATGCAAGTGCGCGCCTCTGTCCCTTAAAGAACAAAGCTATGGCGCGAGTGTGTGAACAAGGGTCGTTAGAACGTGTGAAGAATGAGAGTCAAGGTCCGTGCTGTGATGACGAGAGCAAAGGCCAAGAGAGGCTTGGGACGAGAAATGCCGATTGAGTCACCTTGGCATGTGCAGCCGCATACGCTGCAATCACAGCACGGCGAGTGGGCTTGCTCTGCAAGCGAGTCGCCAGCCCAGCAAAGGCAGCGTTGACATCCCGAAGGAAGCCTTTGGAACCCAGACCTGTGCTCAGCGTCATGCGCACAAGTCAGATGGGTATGGCAAAACGAAAACCCGGCGCCGCAGCTGTCCTTTGAGACGTACCCTCAACGACTGGACAAAAGATGCGCTCCAGGGACGTCGAGCGCAAAAGAGCCTCAAAGAGCCGCAAGGCATCCGCGGCAGCAGAAGGTTGTGACACGCGCACGCTGCGCACATCCTCAGAGTCGACGACCACATGCTCCTCCATATATACCCTATACATTGCCGGATTATCGGATGACTCCTTTGATGACTCCGTTGAAGGCTCCAGTGCCTTGCTCACCGTAAGCAGCATTGAGTGCGCGCAAGGACCATCCACGTGAGGGCAGGAGAATTTGATCACCTGAGATCAATGGCCAAGACAAAAAAAGGGGGAAGATGAACATTGATACCTGAAGTTCGATATGACATTGCTGTTGTTGCGTGCCAGTGCACATAAAGTCAGCCGTTTGCACGACAGCATAACGGCCGTCGTCATTCTCCAAAGGACGAAAAGCGCCAGCCACGTCCACCTGATAGCATTGCCCACGTCAAAATGTCAGAGATGGCCTGCACCGAGCTTCAAGAGTTGCGGGCAGTACACACCGCTTCGGACGGGGGTTCGGTGAAGGCGCCATTAGACACGCGCTTTAGCGACCGATCCAAAGCACCTTCGGGATGGGCAAAGCTGCTTTTCAGCATGGGGTACTATGAGCAAATGACAGTGGGCTGCAGCCACGCCTCTACGCGTTCGTGGCCTCATGACAGCAGTATGACTCGGGCATACATTGGGCGAGGCAAATTCTGGGCTCACAATTGACGCACCTAGGCTGGCCTTGGCTCTCGGCGCTGTTTGGTGCGTGTAAACGGTAAGGAGCCATGGGTAGCAACGCACCCCGCGACACACAGGCAGTGATGTAAGACGCCAAAACAACCGGAACTTGATACTTGAAAGCGTTGCGAAGCTTGAAACCGGGCCGCGCCAAAACCGAGGCGGCGTTGGTCTCGAGCACCACAACAGCTGTCAAGCTGGGGCGAACGTCACCACTGACAACACCACCCTGCTGCACAATGGCCTGCTTGATATCTCGAAGGACATTGCTGGGAGTTTGCGTGGTCTTCTCAATGGCAAAGACGTGACCCTGCAGAAACCCCGGCGCTTGTTGACAATGCGTACTGGGCGCTGCCTCAGAGGGCTGGGATACAGACGTAAGCACTGCAGTTGGATGGTGCAGGCTGCGAACATCAGTCGTTGCTGTCAGCGATGTTGCTTGCAGAAGCGTGTTGGCGGTGGAAACGCCGGACGAGGCGCTGCTCGCAAGGCCATCCGTGCGTGGTGCGACATCAGGCGCGGACAGGGAAGCACTCGAGGACACAGCCGCCAAGCCGAGCGTGCAATCAAGCAGCGGATTTGAAAGGTCCTGCCCACCCAGCGCCGCGTGCTGCATTACCTCGATGCCTCGGCCACGAACCGCCATGGCGGCTGTGCCGGAGCTGCCCGATCCTGTAATGAGGATGAGTCAATGATGATCTTCGGAATCAGGCCCAAAAAATACCGTTCAGGAGGCTAAGCAACCCATACACTCAGCGAATGACGATCCAAGTTATCACCCCGCTGTGTGCCTCCAAACCAAATGCATCCCATCGCCAGAACGATCCAATGATGACCCGCGTACCACTCCCCGTCCGCAGGAGAGCCAGTGACAGCCCAAAGGCGATAGGTGAATGGCGTGTTCTTTTTTTAGAGCAGCGACCAGATGAGAAGAGGAGAGCCAAAGTTGGAGTGTCACTCATGTAACCCCACTACACTGTGTTTGCCAGATTTTTACAACTTTTGACATAATGTTAACATACCTCTCCTTCATAAAGTGCTACATTGAGATACCGCTCATTCACGTACATATGGCAGTCAGTATTTCAGGGTTTGCTCTGCCGTGCCGGCAGCCATGCGTCTGAGACTTGACTCGTTGGTAGCCCTGAATTTTTGCCAATTTTGTGACGCTGCTATTTCAAAGATTATTTTACTCTGGCGGCCTTACGACCATGAGACATTACTGGAGACGATTTAGCGAAAAATATTTTACATCGGATGTTAAAAGTTGACACCAAAAGTGCGCGCACGACCGTCGTTGCCGCTACTTTTTTTCTCACGGCCTGCCCACCGTAAAGGCAGCTTACGGCCGAACCAGGCTCGGCCGCCCCTGAAGGGGCACCACATTGCTGGTGCTGGGGGTCGCTGCCATTGCGGCTGGTAGGGCGTGGAACTGGGTCGAGTGATCTACAAGAAATTGCGCAAGGAGCATGCGCAGGACGCGGCCTTGATAAATGACTAAATGACTAATTTTTGTTGTGATTTCTATTGTTCTAAGCATGTGCATGGGTTAAGGAGCCAAAGCAAAGCGCAATCGCGTTTGGATCTCAAGCAAAACCGCCTAAAAGTCGTCAGCCACTGGCTTGGCGAGCGCACCGCTGGCTTGTGCACGCGCGAGTTGATGACTCCTGAGAAGACGTCCTGGGTTGCTCGGCGGCACCTATGCAAACACGGCATGGGAATGAGTGAATGTGCTGGCGTGGAACGTGCTCAGAACAGAATCCCAACCTTGCTGGACGATGCCACCTTGATCAATAGCTGAGTGTTGCCGCTTAAGCCAATGACCAATTCGTTTCGCACGAGTTTGTAGCCACCAGTCGTGACCTGCTCCTCAAGAAGCGAGGATGGAATGACTTCGACATCTACGCCGCGGGCAACCGGGAATACAGGCGTTGGTGCCACAATAAGCAACGTAGCGTTTGTTGACGTCCAACTCAGTCGATCGCATCTGCACGTACAATCAAGTCGAACGAGGATGCCTTGTATCATCAGATAGACGGGGCCCCAGGCACGAATCATGGCCTCAACGTCCTCGGCACTCATTGAATGGGGATCCACAGCCCGCCGCCTTTTGCTCATAAACAATGGCGCCTTGCTTGGTGCGTAGACATCACCCTGCTACAATGAACCATTTTGTATGGGTCAAATGCGGTGCTCCATACAAGGGGTGTTGCAGGTGTCGCAAAGATGATCCACCTGTGGCCATGCTGCGGCGTATGTTTTCTCAAATGAAGCCAAAGTGTCCGTAACCATCTATCCAAACAGCATTGTGACCAGATACATTGTCACCAGGTGGCACAAAATTGACATTTGTGCACAGTGAACGGGTTGGTATTGCAAGAGCACCGGCAAGAGACATACCGCAGCAGCACGACATGCCAGAGGCACTGCGAGCTGTTCAAATGTTGGCGGGGGATCCGCAACAACATGTGTTTGCTGTGCGATGATGGCACCATGGTCAAATTGGCCGGAGGAAAGCTTGATCAAGCTAACCCCTGACACCATTCACAATGGCCTTTGAGCTTGCTTTTCGGCATTTTGTTTAAGGAAATGGCGCCGGCGACAAGAAAAGCTGTTTGGTTGGCAAAGATCGGCGACAGCAAGGAGACTTACCGGTGACGGCGTCACGGTTCATGACTGCATGTTGAATGGGCGCCGGGCCGCGATAGCGCGGTAGCAGTGATGGATGCACGTTGAGGCAGCCCTGCACGAGCGGGTCAGATGCGGCGGTTCTTATTTCGCATGGCGGCTAAAGTCAAAATCACGGACATGGCACGTTGGGCTCACCAGTTGAAAGGCATTCAAAAAGTCGTCCTTGAGAAGACGGCCATACGATACAACAACGCCCACATCGTATCTGGTTGCCAGCTAAGAGGTGAAATGTACCAAAATGGACCGCATGAGCAGCCAGCAAAGTACGGCAACCTTGCGAATCAGCCGGCTTGAACAAGCGCACCTGTGCCAGCTCTTCATCAGCCGTCTTGCTTTTGGGTGGAATAAGGCTGTACGGCAGGCCATTCTGCTCACACACTTGCAGCGGAGCGGAGATGACACGGCGTCGGGTTCTGGTCGGGTGCGGGACGGTTACAACCTGAACACGCCAAAAGTACAAGAATGCAATCACACCGCAACAAAGGGGGTGATGAGTGGGTTGCTTGTGAAGTAGGGTCGAGTCGAACAGGGCGGCCAGCGAGGGCTGCGCGTGAGCCCTTGCAGGAGCGCGACTCACGAACATGTAAATCAACAATGGCTTGCGAACTTTGCGTAGCAGGCAGCAAACCCCGCAGCACAGCGGCAGCAAACTGATCACTCCCAAGGAACAAGACGCGCAGGGGGCCTAAGGGATTCTCCATCGAGGTGCAAAGGCCATCAAGGTTCGCATCATGGAATGAAAATCGCGAGGGTCGCCTCACGGCAGGCCTGAGGCACACTTACGTGCAAATGGAGGGAGGTTGAGGTTGGGTATCTGATCCCTGGGCAGAACCCAAAGTCCAGCCTCGTCCCATGTTCCCCGCGGAGGCACTCGGCTCTGCGCCATGCCCCGCAACCGCCCAACCCAGTTCAGGCCATGGCCCCCACTCTGGCGAGCCCATGCTTGCCGCCACCCCATGCTCCCTTGCCCTGCCACCAAAAATACCATGCTGACAATTGAGTTTTGTTTGAGAGAGAGCGTAGAGAGAGAGTTTTAGAGAGTTTGAGAGAGAGAGAGAGAGAGAGAGAGAGTTTTAGAGAGAGAGAGTTTTAGAGAGTTTTAGAGAGAGAGAGAGAGAGAGAGAGAGAGTTTGAGAGAGAGAGAGAGACAGAGACAAAGAAAGAGAGTGTTTGAGAGAGAGAGGTTTGATCGAGATACAGAGAGTGAGTTGAGAGTGAGATCGAGCGTTTGAGAAAGCCAAGCGCATCAATGCGTTGTCAGGGCTTTGGCAGTGAGTTATTCATTTTTTTTTTTTGGGTGCTGCTCGACCCTCAGCAGTCAATGTTTGGGCTGCCGGCACCCATCAGGACTGACCTTGCAGTGTGGAAATGGTTCTATAGTGCTTGTGCACTCCTCAATTGGGCACCGTAGTTTGGGGGATCTGTGCGCACCAGCGAGATGGGAACGTCTGGCTCCAAGGCAGCGCAACAACGCATTGACCATGCTGCCAAAACAGGCGTTCTGGCGCTGCAGGATTTAAAGCTCGAGGAAGTAAGTATCACCATCATTCCGAAATGTTCTTGAATGGAGCTGCCTGGCCCTTCTCGCCTATTCCTCGGCCTCTGTTCGCCTTTCCTTGGACGTAGCCTGCGTTCAAGATGACGTGTCGCGCTCGATCACAATAGGTACCCAGCAAACTGAGTCAACTCGAGTCTTTGCGCTCCCTTACGCTCAGCAACAATCGGTTGCCTCAGCTCCCACCTTCCATGGGCCGCTTTTCTGCGCTGCGTGTACTGGATGTCTCCCACAACCGATTGAGTCAGTCACGGCCAAATCCTACAATGAGTTGGATGGTCGCCAAGGCTTCTCATCACCTCGGCTTCTCATCGTCCATGTGTCTTCTTGGCACCATTTCTAGCCTCGTTGCCCTCGGAATTTGTGGGTATGGTCAAACTCGAGACGCTCAACTTGGCCTATGTAAGCCTGATGTCAATGCCTCGGTTCCGTCTCGTCTCCGCCCCGGGCGATCAAATGCCGGGCTTTCACATGCCGACTTGCTACTGTACTCACCTGTGCCGCAACAGAATCAAATTGCTTCGATCCCCGACTTCTTCCGCGACATGACGCGGCTCAAATATGTTGATCTCGCCCACAACAAGGTGTGAACAATGCCAACCAAGCTTTGACCATCCCCCATGTCTCCTGCTCGATTTGTGTCCACAAGCTCGCAACAGCTAACCGTTTTGCGTGTTGATGGGATCATTGTGTTGAAAAAAGCTTTCGGCTATCCCTTCTGGATTGATTCGCTTACAAAAGCTTGAGGTTTTAAGCCTGGCGCACAACAACATTACCTCTTTACCCGAGGACATGGCCGAGTTTTCCGGCACTGAGCTCATTTTGGACTCTAATCAGGTGGATCTGCCCACATGCACTGACACGTGGTCATGGGCATACTTTTCTTCTCTCTTGTTCATTTTGTTGTGGAATGGCCCATAGCTGACCAGTCTTCCAGAATCCTTGGGCAGGACAAGCAAGCTCAAAGTTCTTCGCTTCTGCCAAGTAGGATGGCCTGCACCTTTTGCTATCGATCACAGGATACGATCAACTCCTGTGGTTGTCCATGTTTGACTCAACCTTTCTGATCCAATCTTCTCATGGTGTCCGCCTTTGCGTAGAATAAAGTTGCCAGTGCTGGCTTTCCTGAGAGCTTGCTGGCTGAATCACCAGTGAGTTTGATCGAGTTGGACGGAAATCCTGTTACGTGGCGACAACTTCAAGATCGCGAGGTTTGTCCTATCTCCCACCTTGGCATCGTTACAGCAGATATTTGCCCGGTCATCCTGAGTACGCAAATTCGAATGAACGGGCGTGTAGGGCTATCAAAGGTACAGCGAACGATACACCGCTGTCAAGAAAAAACAAGGCTAGCGTTTCTAGTGTCATAGAGTTGAAGGCAAGAGGTGGCGTCTCACAAGTGACTGTCAATTGATTCCCTAGCCCCATCAAAAAATGCCCTCAATTCCACACCATCAGCAAAGCCAAACTGTTCTTCCGGCTTCAGCGCGTTTAAAATCTTCTGCATATCCGCCTTCGTGTCTTTGATCTTCTCTTCCAGCTTCTCTTCATGCTGTCGCGAGCTGACGGCCATGTCCTTGCGCAGCATACCCAGCAAGCCTGTCCAAAGATTGGCCTCTGCTTGATGAGCACTGACATTGCTGGGCACCATAACATGAATCCCAACCTTTGACCTACCCAATGAGACCGATGACGACAAGCGAACAGAGGGACACGAAATGGACGATAAGCTACCTGAGAAGAAACTGACAACGGTTGGTTCCGAGCTGCCAAGCTCGGCGAATAGGCTGGAGGTTTCTCGTAAGGCAACATGTGCACTCAACTGAACATCTTTGTTGAAATGACCTCGATAATCCTGCTAGAGAATCAATGGAGGCTCCCCTTGTTGCCTGACTCGGCCATTGCCATGAAGAAACGACGTTGTAGCTTTTTTGAACGGCTTTTTCATCAATGAGCCGGGCGCTGCCAACGACCCAAAACTGCCGTGGTGTACGCGCTCGTGGGTGTGAAGATCTTTGCTTGACATTTTCCAAGTTGTTGGTTGCATGGCTGCATGCATGATGGCAATACTTTGTGCATTTCCTGACTTCACATGTCGATTTCATATTCAAAATCGGGCTCTCATTCGCTAGGATTAAAGCAGAGGGGCCGGGACAAGAAGTCTGTTTTCATCTCGAGCAACGTGAAGCGTCGTGCTCGTACAAAGGGTCTAGTTGAGGAGGTGAGATGTTGGAGGAGTCACACCCGGTAGCCAAATGGGTTGTGCAAGGGCAGCATCACGAAGCTTGGCATTTGCAAAGCCATTCGTTGGATGGGCAGAGTGATATCCGCTTGGGCAGGTGGTGTTGGCGTCGTACGCGGTGCCTGCGCTCGAGGGAAAAGGGATGAGCTCATGGGACCTTCTCACGCAACGGCGTGTTGTGCCTGGCTATAACCTTACGTGCAGTTGATAACACCCACATGGTGTCGTCCACGCCTTGACAGCTCGAGTAGAGCTCATCGCTACAATTCTGAATACAAGAACAGTGATTGGCAAACGATGAGCTCATGCCTGCATCATCTTGGTCGAGTCGAGCATTCGCGTGCATGGGACATACTCGGGTCACCCAACGGCCATCGCTGCGCATTGCGGTGCAGCCTGTTTTTGACGCGGGTTCACCCACTGCCCAGCTCCAGACAAAATGGACCATATCGTCGGGCTGTTTGCACACCAGAAAGCCAGCAGTGAACGAGGGCGGTTTTGACTCAACGACTCTTTGAAAATCTTCTTACTTGCTGGTAGTCCCCAGAGACAATGTTGACATTGCATCGCGTTGCGGCCTCCTTGAACGTGCCGTCCAAGGCGCGGACAAAGCGATTTCCATACCTATTCAAGCACCAAAAAAAGAGCGAGTCCCCCATTGTTCAGATGAGAAGATCGCACAATGGCTAAACAGGCATGGTCAAAGGACGTAGAAGGACTGATTGCACTAGAACTAGATTTGCTGGGAGGTTGCGGAAATGACAGGTCCAACCAATCGTCATCACCCTGGATCGAGCAATTTGGATAAGCCTGAAAGTCCTCAGCTCCAAACTGCAAACATACGAATATTGTGCGAAGGATCAGAAGACAACGGATTGTCATTTGAAGGAAGAGAGGGTCCGAGCTCACCTGGTGCACCCATAGATCGGGGACAAAGACAATTGGGTCGTTGTCTTTGGGGTGGAGCCAGCCGTTCTCATGATCCTCGAAAATCACTTGTTTGCCTGGGTATAACAGAGGAATCACCAAAGGCACACATGGCCAGATTGAGTACTTCATGGGCTTGGAAGAGCATGAGCATGCTCTGGGGAAAATAATACCTGCCGCAAGAAATTCGCGCTTTGTAATGTTTAAGGGATTGCCGTCAGACACCTAGGTACAGGGCATTATCATTTTCGTACATTCAGTAAATCCAGAACAACTGGTTGCCGTGCTTGAGAAAATTGGGCAAAACAGCAAAGTAGGGCCAAAATAAATAGGCGAGAAGATACAGTGGCACCTTCCAAATCCGATCACCAAAAGCTCCGATCATGTCAAAAGAGCCTTGTTGCGCATTGGCCTCTGAAGGAAAAAACTTGGTGTCCAGGTAGAGAATGATAATTTCATCCGGGTTCTCATCTAGCCAGGTCTAACAGCATTAGGTCCAACAGTCACATGAAGGTCATGAGCCTTCAAAAAAAAAAAGCCATTTGCAAGCAGTTTGGTGATGGAAAAAAGACCTCTGCTGCCCAAAAAAACAGGCAAGGACCAGTTTGATGACGGGATGACGGCACAAATATGCCACATACCTTGATGCCTGCCAACGTCTCATTGAACGTTTGTCGAGTTCCCAGACAGGAAAGACGATTCAGGTCGAAGCCTTCCAGGCTGATATTCCGCTGCCGTGCTTGCTCTTCAATCTATCACCGCATGAATGACGCACGCGTGTTGAAAGAACATATTCATGCTTGAGTTTCCTTGCCGCCTTGCGAACCAATCAACGCTGTCCTGTTCCCCCTTTCCAGAAAAGAGGGAGAGGAAAGAACAAGAACAAACCTGAATCGTTACCATCGGGTCAAGAAGAGGAACTGGCGAGTGGCACGTCACAATGTCGTGATCAACTGCGTCCATGTTGATGTCAATTTCCAAGTGTCGTAAGCCTATGCGCAGTTGATCCAAAAGACTGAGGTATTGGCATACGCCTTCGCCGAGGTCATCTCCTTGATACTGAGGGATCCCGGTGAGAGCCTGGTCACAAGCAGCGTGCATGCCACATGAGAGGTAGTCACAAGTCTACCAAGTAGGCGTATCGAACCGACAACTAGCCTCGATAAAGTCCATCTCAATGCCAAACCCAGCTGCCTGCGTGATGGCACTATTGTGCGTGCCTGATTTGTTTTTTAAAAAGCAAAGCATCGGTGAAACAGCGATTGTGGCGTTGCCGTGGCGATGGGGGGTTAGTTCATGCAACTGATACCAGGTAGCTGAAGCTTGACAAGCGGTTCATCAATCTGCAAGTTGCGCTGGAATTGCAGTGCCATTTCGATCCACGGATCAATGACAACCGAACCTGACATTCAGCGAATGCTTGAGAAAAGGTCAAAGGTGTTGGGAAGCTTTGCAAGCTGGATCATGTATCGACTTGTGCGCGCACGTTTGGATTGACCAACCTGGGACACAGATATCACCACACATGGGCCCGTTGCAGGCCAGCGTGTAGTTACAATTGGCTCTACAGAACGCGAGTGGAGATCAACACAGAGGATATATCGAAGCCTGCTCAGCTGCTCGGTGGTGGAGGCCGCGTCTTGGGTTGGACTGGGCATCAGCATACCTTTTGGCCTCTGGCGTTCGCGCTTCCACCATCGGGACAGACACGAGCAACAGGGCAAAACTCATCCATGTGAGCACGACGGTCATGGTGCTAGCCCGTGCCAGCAGAGCTGAAGCCATGGCTATGATCACAAATCACAAAAAAAGAAAAAAAAAGAAAACATCAACATCCCATCATCAATTTTTATCTGACAACTTTTGGTGCACTACAACTTCTACACAACACCACACACGATGAATTTATTGGGGCTTATGGGGTGGTGAGGGTGAGCCGAAGGGTGGGGTCGGCGGCGCTGGCCGCCACCACCACCACCGGCGAAGCAAATGTCAAGGTAAGTGTGCCATTGGCATGGCTGGTGGTAAAGTTGGCCACGGCGGCACCGGCTGCTTCAATGGTGACGGTCGAGGCGGATGCCTGCAAAGTCAGAATTGTGACTTCAAGGGTGCCGAACATCACGTTCACAGTTGCAGTGCCGCTGCTCATCGTGTCGTCCGCAGCTGTTTGAGCAAACGTCCCCCAAGCTTGGCCCGTTATGAAAAAGCCGAGGAAATCGGAGAAATTCAATCGCGGGGCAAACGCAAGTCGCCCTTGCGTGGCATCCCATAGCTGGCCCAAAGACGCCAAAAGGTGAGAGGGAGTGAGATGAATCGAGCAAGAGCCGAATGATGCACCGCCGTCTCTAAGCTACGGCGCGAGCATACCTGACCCGATGCAATTTCAAACAGGCTAAAACCTGACTGCTGACGCGTGTAGTGATCTCCGCACTCAATCTCGTTGAATGGCGATCGGCGGGTGCCGTCGTATTGCCCGCGCACGTCCGATAGCACCTGGGCATTCGAAATGAAGGCCAGGTTGAGCGGCGGGGCGTACAGCGGGGAACGACAACGAGGCAAGGAAGCAGCAAGTGCAAAATGCATTTCATGCCACAGGCCTACCTGTAGGGCCACATCCACTTGGCCGGTCTGCAACGCGAGGCCAGCAAAGGGATAGGCCAACCCGGACCACATGGCTTCACTGGTGTAGAGCAGTGCATTGCTGGGAGGTGGCTGAGCCGCTCCACCCCAAGTGCAGATGTACATCCCCGCATCACGCTGCAGAGCACCCAAGCAAGCGTTGTCAGTGGCACCAGTTGCGACGCTGTGGATACAGGTTGTGTCAAACTCACGTTGTCACAAAACTTGCGTGGAGCTTGACGATCAACATCAAACTCATCAACGTGATTGGCTTCAAACACGCTGCTCACGTTCGAGGCCACGTGAGCCTGAGGCAGCATGTCGCCAATGCCGAGAAGATGGGCCCACCATTGACCCAGAAGTGCGTCGACAAAGGTGCCGTCAGATACCACGTTGGTAGCGTGGTCCGGGTCCACCACCTAATGTTTGAAGTGTCTCATTAATGCGAGCGGCACTGCTGCCTGGTTGCAGCTGTTTGCTGAGGCTGGAAATTGCCGCTTACCTGAGTGTACCACTTGCCGTTTGTGAAGCACGCTTTATCATAGTTGGCCACGCTCAGCTTGTAGCGTGCAGTATACGTGGCCGCCAGTTCGGATTGTCCCTGTATATGGAGTGCGCAATAAGTGGGCTGTACAAATTCCCTGATCTAAACACAATCAAGTGCTCAAGCGTAAGCCATGGATGTAGCGACGACAAACCAGTCGAGTCGCCATTTCGGCGGCGCAGCAGAGGGCACACAAATAGAGGCTGCCGATGAAGGTGTTGGCACCATACAACGCCACGTCATAAGTGGATGGCTGGGCACCGCGAACAACGCCATCACCCTGACATACCAAATAGCATGCATGCCATGAGAATCAGACACAGTCAAGAAGAGTGTACGCGCCAACAAGACAGCGAGCCGCCAAAGTCTACCTGCGCATCCATGACCGTCATCCAACGTGTCATAATCTTGGTGCATTCATGAAACTTGTCTTGAAACCATGCTTGATCAACGCCCATGCGGACGTCACGCCAAGTCTTGATGACTGTGCAAATCTCACCGTCGGAGCAAACGCTCTGATCCAAGTCGCTGTGATGACATGTTGAAAGCTGTGCTCAGTGCAGCGCAAGGTACAGCATCGTGTATCGTGGGAGGGGAAAGCAAAGCAAATCTTACTGGTCTGTATAGTCGGGCCAAAAGCTCCATTGTCGCCGCAGCCAAATGGGAACCGTGCTGCGCGAAGGCAAGATACCTTGAAGCAGGGTACGGACAAGTGAGCAGATGCTTTTGCACAAAGAAAAAGTTTGAGTTTCACATACCATGATGTGGCAACGGTGTAAACAAAAAAGCAACATGCTCAAATGAACAGTCCTAACCATTGGGAGAAAGCTGAAGGTCAAGGTCATTACTGCGCATGCTCATCTCTAGGTCGGGCCAGAGTCGCGACAGTGCCACCGAGTAATCAAGGACATGGGCACAATTGAGAGGGCAGCAACCGCTGTCGCTGGAGCACCCCTCAAAGCAGTAGAAGGACCCATCGCCTAGCCACATGCAGGACGGGGAGCGAGGGATGGCAGCCGTGCCGGCAGCGGATTGAACCACCTGCCCTCGCATGCAAGGCCGATGAGTAACTAAGCCGACTAAACGATTGTCTACGGACAGCAGTTGCTACAAACACGTTGCGCCCACCCACCTGCCATGGCAGATTGCTGTTGTACATGGCATCCCGAAATTTCAGCGTTTGCTCTCGCGTCCACTAACGTAACACGGGGAAGATATTCGTCGTGTGCAAGGGTGGATGGTTAAGTACCTTGATATTGCGCCAGTATGGGGCAATGAACGGATGCATGTGCCGACCGTGTAGTTATCACGAGCATAGTCCACTACTTGTTGAATGCTGGAGAATACGTTGGCGTACTGATTGCCCAAAAAGTATTGTGTTGTCACGTCCTTGATACCAAAGCCCGTCTGATCCCAGTTGACATAGCGATTGGGAAAATGCCAAACCAAGGCAAAGACGACCGTTGCCTGCCCCTGTGGTGGTACCTACGGCCGCAATGAAGCTTGATGAGTCTAGCCTTTTTGACTCGGCGAACAATAGCGAGTTGGACCCAGAGCATGTGGCCATCGGGTGCTAGCAACGGAAAGAGCAGCTTTTCAGTGACAGAGTTGCTTGCAGTTGAAGTTGTGCAGACCGTATCTTACCGTGCACGTAACTGCAAGGGCACCATTCCAAGTGCGACCGGCCGTGGATGGCCCACTGGCGTTGGGAAGCGGCTGGCCGGCGGCAAATGCGGTCCACAAATCTTGGTGTTGGGCATACTGTTGAGACACCGTGACGGAGCTGGCATCGGACTCAAAGGTGGCGATGGCGATGCTTCCATTGCGTGCGTCCGACGTCTGTACCCAAAGAGGAGCCATTCAAATAAAGACACCGTCAGCCTCAGTGTGAATCAAAACTGGGATCAGCTGCCAGAGCTCTGACCTGGAGCGCATTGTTGGTCATGATGAGTGCTTGTTCATTGGGGGAGGCCAAAAAGGCATTGGAATTGCTACCATAGCCGGCGTTGAAAATTTCGTTTGAAATGCTCGAGGCCCCGTCCCAACCTGAAGTGAGGAAAGAGGGATGCCGCAATTGCAGGTCGTTGCGAGGAGTCGGGACTTTGTCAAAAATCGCGCATGCGCATGTGCTGTCGCATGAGGGCATGAGAAAGAGTTAATGAGCAAAATCCACGTACCAATAAAGTTTTGCTGGCTCATGAGCACTTGGGCTTGGGCAGCTTCATTGCTGGTGTTGCGGAGAGTAAAGGTGAAGTAGATGAGCGGCGCACCCGAGTTTTGACTGTCCAAGGGAATGCAGGGCGAAAAGCCCTCCATGCTAATCTGCAGCACAAAAAAGTCTGGGCTGTCAAGGCAATAGGGAAATAGGAACAGAGAGGGAAGAGGGAGAGAAGGAGAGAGAGAGAGAGAGAGAGAGAGAGAGAGAGAGAGAGAGAGAGAGAGAGAGAGAGAGAGAGAGAGAGAGAGAGAGAGAGAGAGAGAGAGAGAGAGAGAGAGAGAGAGAAAGAGAGCGTCATCTGCCAAAGCCAACCTGGACAGGTCCAAGGGATCTGGTGTAATTGACCTCCATGACGGGGTACTTGGCTGTAATTTGGATGGGCCCCACTTCGGGCAAGTCCTCAAGCAGCTGTAGCAGGTGCAGGTCTGAGCATGAGGTGGCCTGTTGTTTGCCAACTCATCACAAGCTGAGAAGAAAGTACCTGACCTGAATGGAGGCGGGAGGAACGACGTGATCGGTCACAATTGGGGCTGGTGTGAAGCTTGATTGATCGTAGTTCTCAGACGACTGTGAGAGATGCGATTAGAAACGAAATGTTATGGGGAATGGTGTTAGCAAAGCAATCGCCCGAAGTTGTTCCGTGCTCGCGGAAACATGACCTGTGGTTCATCTGTTCAACAAGCCACAAACCTGAAGAACGGCAGCAGTAGAGTTGTGGTCGGCATCCACAACACGGGCCGCAAAAAAGCTGGGGAACAGGCAAGCTTGTGACATGGCAAAGGGATCGCCAAGAGCGATGTATGGGCGTGCTGTACTCATACAAAAACTACCTGTTGGGAACGTGGGCGTCGTGGCAGATGCGATTGGAGACCTGCCATTGACGTAGCGCACCATCACCCGCCAGCGCGATGGTGCCTCCGCCACAGGGCCCTAGGGGACAGGCGAAGGCTCGAAGGGACGAGCCTAGAAAACCGTTGCACAGATGGAGGTGCAAAAAAAGGATTGGGGACGAGTGAGTGCAGCAGAGCCAACAGCCAACGAGGAAGGGGCCGATTGCGCACCAGAGTATTGGTAGTCTGCGGCTGTTGGGTTGGAGTCTCGTCCCAAGTTCTTGGGCATGTTCTAAAGCAGTAGATCGCCAGCCAGTTCCTGAGCTGGAAGCTGCAGACGTAGCCCAGAACGGAGAAAGCATCTCATACCGCAGTCTCTGACATGCAGATGCGCGAGCGAGGGTCGCGGGAGTGTGCCAGCATGTCTCGTTTGTTCCATGACGGCGTTGATGATGGCGGTGGACAGCAGCTCTTTGGTGCTGATGACGGGCAGCAATCCTTTGGTGCTGATGACGGACAGCAGCCTGCGGCAGTCAGTGGTGGGACACATCGAGGACTGACATCGAGCTGAGGCCGTTGCAAATCCAAGGCACGGGCCTGAGCCACGGCGGCGGCCCACTCAGCTGGACTGAAGGATTTAAATCGAAGCGTGGTTGTGAGGTCAGATCTTCTGGAGGAGCCATAGACAAGCACGACAGCCCGAGAAACAGGGGTCTGGTACTGCCGAGATTCGACCAACCTGGAGACAACGATCAGGTCGTTGTCATCGTCAAAATAAGTCAGAGTGGTCGGCACCAGCCCCGATCCGAGAACGCCGGCTATGGCTTGGCATACGGCTGGCCAGGTGGCATCCACAGGGACTTTTGTCTGCGCATGCACGTCGGTCACTGAGGCCACGCAGCAGTTGATGACACCAATCACCAAGGCCGTGCACGTACCGGAATAGAACGCCCTTCTGAATGCACAAACAAGCGGAGCTCATTAACCTGAGCCATGCTGCTGCCTCCTCAGCTCTGTCTGAGGATCGAGAACCTTTGCGCTTTCCGCTTCCTGCAAGCCAGATCCCACCGTCGGTCGCTGCCTTTTCGACCCGTTGCGATCACAGAGAGAGAGAAAAACATCAACATGGACGCGCTTCTAACCGCGCACACACATGCGTTTAGTTACTCGGTGCAAGTGTGTATATCTGCAATAACCGTTGTATTTACTGCAAATACTAAATGTAGCGATTCATATTCCAAACGTAATATGGTTGATGTCAACAAAACTACAATAAGTATCTAAATCGATGCAAAAACCAAAATTCAAGTAGATGCAGAAAGTCACAATTTTATCACACTTCTATGCAGCTTACAAGCTGTCTGATGAAAAAAACCCCGCTTCTTTTTTTTGACATTTTCGATGACACCCTTTGCAATAATAAATAGGCTTCTTTGCGTCCGCGCGAGGCATGTCTCGGCAGATCGCCTGTTGCGAGATGACCGCTTCTCGGCCAGTGCTCATCGGGCCATCTTTCAAAAAAAAGGAAGGAAAAGTTGCGTTGGTGTCCTTCATGAGGACGTTGGTACGCTTGGTGGCTGAACATCAAGCCGGGCTTCTCCCTGACGACTATAATGCCGACGAAGCTCTCCTCTGCCGGGAGGTTCAGCAGCGTATCTTTGGTCGAAACGCTGATACGTCCCGCAAAATGGGACGAGGGTTGGGCGGCAACGGCCAAAGCACTAAACGTGGAGCCTGGAAGGCTCTGTATCGTGTTTGAGTGGGCATTTGGTGCTTCTCAGGTTGTGACGATACCATGCAAAGTGAACAATCAATTGCTGCAAAATACAGCCGTCCACAACACAGCAAAACTGTCGCTAACACAGCTCGTCTATGCGATAGTGGGCATCGGAGTCAGAGACATAGCCTGAGTTCATGTTGTTCCAGGTCCTCAGATACAACGCACGCTTTCGAGATGCCTGCACACACATGATGGATCCAGAACCAACGGTGCAAAACTCCGTCAGCGAGACCATCGTTGACGACCATACTCTAGAACCCGTGTTGGGCCACGCCCGATAAATGCATTCGGGATTGAATGCGTCGGTGCCATCGATGTCCATCTGGACCCATTCTGATGTTGGCAGGCCATCGACCTTGCTTGTGAGGGTCGAAACAGTGGCCTGGAGGTTTGCGTTTGCTGTTTGAAGAGTCGAAACAGTGGCCTCGAGGTTTGCGTTTGCCGTCTCAAGGGCCGAGACCGTGGGGCTCAGGGAATTCGTGGTGGCGTCCTCGAGCGTGGCCAACCTTGCCGCCAGATCGGCCTGTTCCCTGACCTCCGCGCCAAAGGAGCTGCCGTTGACCACGACATCGTGCGCTACGACCATGGTGCCGTCGCCAGTGACTTCGATGGCCGTGTTTTGCCCGGCAGCGAGGCCAACACAAGCAACAGCACAAAGGAGGGTTACGAAGCTGGGGATCGGCATCCTGATCTGTGCCAAGGGAGATGGCGATGCAAGCGGAACTTGGAAAATGTTTCAGCGCGCGTCTGTTGATGTGTGTGCTGTCAGAAGCAAAATGCGGATTAGCCATGTTAGTGGCTCGCAGGCCAACACAATCGAAAGGGTTACAAAGTTGGGGATCTGCATTTTGATTCGTGCCAAGGGAAGTCGTGATGCAAGCGGAAGCTAGCAAGCGCGCGTCAGCGTCAGTTGACGTGTCAAGAAACAGCAAAGTTCTGATACAAGCAGCATTGCACACGTACCTGATGTTGGGCGCGCACAAAACGCACAAATGCTTTAAGCTTGTGTTGATCAAGTCAGCGTACTATGTTAGTGGCTCGCAGGTCAACAAAGCCTCCGGATCTTTGGATGACGAATGCCTCACCCAGAGCTCATTGCACCTCTCAGCTTCTTCTGGCAGTTTTGCTGTGACCACGGCCATGGCTAAGCTGATTGGTATCATTGCTCTGTCTTTGAGCATTGGCGTGATTGCGGATCAGAGGCGGGTGACGCTTCGCGATTCGGGCGTCATCGCAGGCCAGTACTGGTCAACGGTTGATGGTGCCGCGGGCAGGCTTTGTGAGACGACGGCGTTGATGCTATGCCCTCGGGCCGACGAGACCATGGTGCTCAACTTCACAGGGCAACTTGTAGTTGGCAGCCTGAGTATTTGTGACTTTGACAATAGCAGTCGGTTGATCGTTCCCGGCATGCCCTTTATGGTGGCCATCAACGAGAGCAATGCCTCTTGCCCGGAGCCCGAGCTGCTTCCTCCCACCACATCTCAGCCCACTCCGCCTCCGCCCAAGCACGACGAAGATTGGATCTGGATGATTGCAGTGGCTGTCATTGGCGTCATCGCCCTGGTGGTAGCAGCATTTTGGTGCTCACGACGCTTCAAGAAGAGCGAGGGTGACGGAAAAACCACAAGCTCTTCAAACGTAAATGTGGATAAAGAGTCTGAAGTTAAGGTGGTGTCTGCGGTGGATAACCTCGATTCGATGGTGTCTGATGGAGATGCTGCCGCCAAGCCGGAGGATCAGAGAAAAGTTGCAGATGGTGACAACCACTACACTAGTTGGTCTGAGGTGGATATCCCCGATCCTGTGGTGCCTGATGGAAATACTGCCGGAAATACTGCCGCCGAGCAGGATGGTTGCGATGCTGAGACGCAGAATGTCGCTTATGGCTATAGGACTGGCTGTTCCGATCACGCTCAAACTGAGGACGATCATCTTTATGCGGTGCCTAATGTTGAGACGAAGAATCCCGCTAATGGCGATAGCACTGACTGTTCCGGTCACCCTCAAACTGGGGACGATCATCATTATGCGGTGCCTAATGTTGAGACGCAGAATCCCGCTTATGGCGATAGCACTGACTGGTCCGATCACGCCCAAACTGAGGACGATCATGTTTATGCAGTGCCAAATGTTGAAACACAGAATCCCGCTTATGGCTATAGCACTGACTGTTCCAGTCACTCTGAACCTGAGATAGCCCAACCCCGCTCACCATCTGAAACACATGCGTAACGCCGCGTGCTCCAATTTTTGTACAACCTTGGCAGACTGCCTTTTGTGATAAATTTGCTGCGGTCGGGCACGAGTCACACTTTCCCAATCCCCCGAGGCGTTCTGAGCAATTCTAACGGGTGCACCTGGTCTGGTCATTGTGATTTTTCGCCAACCGCAGCCGTCTCAATTGACCTCAAGACATCAACACAGCTCCCACTCCGTTCTGATGCACAGCCCTTCCAAACCACGTCCTCAGCTCTTACGCGCTTCCTCACAATCAAGACTGGTCTCGACCCGCCGTGAAGCCTGACAACAGGCAGCTTGACCTTTTGTCGTCAATCCCCTGTCCGTTTGTGTGAATGAAGAAAAAAGAAAAACATCAACATGGACGCGCTTCTAACCTGGCAAGCAAATGCGTTTATTAACTGGCGTGATGTTTGTAAATCTGCAATAACCGTCGTATTTACTATAAGTATTACATGTAGCTATTTATGTGCAAAATGTAATATAGTAGATGTTAACAAAACTACAATAAGTATCTAAATCGATGCAAAAACCAAAATCATACCTCGTTTGAACCTGACTTTAGAAGCCAAGTTTGGCCTGAGAAGAGAGAGAGAGAGAGAGAGAGAGAGAGAGAGAATAAAAAAAGAGAGAGAGCAGAGAGATTGAGAGAGAGAGAGAGAGAGAGAGAGAGAGAGAGAGAGAATAAAAGAGATTGGAGAGAGAGAGAGAGAGAGACCCTACTCTTTTAATGACATTGGGTGTGTCCGCCATTAAATGCGCGCAGGCAAGCTCTTTCATTTTATGACTCAAAGTCGGTGCGCTCTCTTGACTGTTTGTGGGGTGGCTTCTCTCTCTCTCTCTCTCTGTGGACTGACGATGGGGTTGGAGCCCAGATGGGTCGCGTAAACAGGGCACGGGGAGCGTTCGGGTGAAGACAGGCTTACCAATGCGGGTGCTGACGTGGTGATGCAGGGATGTGCTGGCTCACAGCTGCCGTCTCAACTAGGTGGCCGGTGCGTTTCACGTCTTTCTGGACAGCTCCAGATCATTTTTCTTCCCGACCCTGAGAATCAAGGCCAACCCGCTAGATATACTCCAAGATTCGCGGTGCCCCCATCTCGTCAACCTTGTGACTCCACCTCGGCGTTGCCACCCGTGTACTGCAGCCATGGCTTCAAACACGCAGGTATGGCACAATCCGCTGGATCTCGTGCCCTTTCAAGTGGACCGCCAAGTCTACAACCAACGCGACTCTTTCATCTTTATCCCGTGTGCTGGCCGTTGCTGCGTTAGGATGCGTTGACATTTGACCCACGTACAGCCCAGCCTGCTCCTGACGTCCAAGATCTTAATCTCAAAAAGTTCAAGTGCGTCTTTGCAGCCGATGTGGTAGCCTTGCCCAACAATTCACACGGCGCAACCTCACGCTCTGCTTGGCACACAATCAGGCTCTTGCACTGGTCAGAAGGTGGCCTGGGCAGCACCGGCGTGTTCTTTGTCCTTGGTGATTCCGGTATGCTACTAACAATACTCCCCTCAGCAGCAGAGCGTGAGGGCCAGGATCGCAAGGTAGACACGTCGTGGTTTTGATTCTGTTGATCTCCCTGCCTCTCCCAGGGTGGTTTGTGATGAAGCCGGTAATGACCACCACGGCCGGTGAAGTGTATGGTGCTCTTTTGGGTCCCAAGATTGGTGTTTCCTGCCCCGAACTTGCGCCTTGCCCGGACTACAGTGGCCAGGAGGTCAGCTCCATGGGGTTGAACAGCCCAAGCGTGGTCAGCCTTGCCCTTGGGCCGACAGCTCACCGCTGACATGCACACGTTCTGCTAGGAGCTCATCACCAGGCTCTCGTTCACCCGCATGACCAATCCTGGCGATAAGCCGCGTCTCAAAAATGATCGTGTCAACGGCTTCACCATCATGTCATATGTGCCGGTGCGTCATGCCCACCGAGTGTTTGTCGAAATTACGATTATGGTTTTATTTCACGGCCCTTTGACAACTCTTGTTTTCTCTTTTTGATCAGGGAATTCCTCTGGCCAGTTGCGCCATGTTGGTGTTGCCGGAGCAATCTGGTCAGCTCGATTCTTTATTTCACTTCTCTTGCTTTGGGAGGGGCTTGATTTACATTTCTGATTGCCCGTCTCGTCGTGCTTTTCGTCATGGAGCGCTCATGCTACCCCTTTGCTCTGCCACGCAGGTCCTCAAATTTTACAAGATCTTGGCCACATGATGGTGCTTGACCTCGTCATCAACAACCATGATCGCGTTCCCCTCGGTTAGATCTGGCCCCCTCGACTCTTTCCTGTGTGCACCAGCGCGCTCTAGCCTGACTGTGAAGCATGCTTGATGGGGTCGGCAGCTCACCATAACAGCGGCAACCTGGCGAACGTCATGCTCAAAGGAGATGTGTCCAAGCCAACCAACGACTTTCGCGCCGTGAGCATTGACCAAGGGGCAATTGTGATCAACCACGATGATGTAGGCTGGCGGATTCATCAATCTTGTTTGCCTTCTACACTTTGCTCCGCCTCATCCCCTCACGTCGACGAGCGCTCCCTCCTCTGCTACGCTATCAGATGCTGCAAAAGTATCGTGAAGACTTGCGACAAGTCACCATCGACATGAAGCAGGAAAATTATACCAGCCAAGCTTTCGACCGTGTGCGCAAGTGCTTTGTGGACGGGTAAGGGCGTGTGGAGGCGTCGAATGCCTCAACCAACCTTGCTTTCCTAATGCCGGTGTTGGCTCATTATTTATTTTAGCGCTGGCCACGAGCTGACGAAGGACCAACTCAAATCCATGCGCGAAGGATTCAGCAAAGGCATCGAGGTGCGATAAGTGCCATTTTGATTATGAGAACGAAATTATTGGTCCTGACAGCTGCTTCTGGCCTATGACTCCTCTAGGAACTTCAAATCGTTGAGGATTCCCAACCCAAACTGTATGAAGAAACACTCGCTCAAACAAAGGCAATCTTGGGTGGCACGGGTACGTTTTTTTTTTTTTTTTTTAACACTCTGTACGACTGGAAGTGGCTGTGTGACTTACACTGGGTTCTACCTGTTCAATAAAAACCACAGGTCGCGTGCTGGCATGTGGCTTGGACCATCTGGACGCCAACTTTTTCCGTGGCAACGCGCTCGTCGTGTTGGAGGCATGGGACTCGGCGTAGCCAAGGCTCGATGGACAAGACCTGACATCGTATTCGTAAACAAGAAATTCAGCTCGATTTTTCAATGCCAGTTTGAAAGACGAAGGTTGGCAGGAATACCACACATTGATATCCCGCCAAAGACCTAGAACCCCAGGTTACCCCCTCCCCCGTGAGGAAAAAAAAAAATGATAGCATAGAATGAAAAAGTCAGGGATGTCAAAGAAAAGCACGGTGGCCAAAAGAGATGTCCGGCATCTCGATGACTACTGGCTTTGTGAAACTATGAGAGGAAACAGCGACATATTTGATGCTTCGTGAGAGAGGCCACGCCTGCAACCGGGTCAAACTGACAAAGGGCATAGTACATACGCTTGGGACGATTGGCCATGGAAGGAACTTGCGGTGGCGGGGGGCTCATGATGAGGGGCGGCGGTAAACCGTCAAATTCAGACACGGGCGCACCAAAAGGTTTGGGGCGATACACCGGAGGGCAGCGCACGTAGGAGCGAAGTTGAAAGGAAACGTGGGCGAGTGGATGCATCAAAAATGACAACACATCAGTCAGGTTGATGCAGTTGTGAGGAAACTTAAAGGCATCATTCAGGACCCAGTGGTTCCCATCGCGGCGCACCACGTGATGCATGGGCAGCTTGTTGCTGACAACTGATATCACAAACGCGGCGGCCGCGCCCGAGTTTGCGCTGCCATGCACGTTGGAGGATACGCGCACCAAATAGTGACCCTCAGCGTTGCCTCCGTCAATACGAAGACGGCGGTTCGCTTCGTGGCGGTCAATCTTTCCGTGGAAAAAATCGGGAAAGCCACCAATTTCTTCGCGCGAAAGCTTGGGAATTACGATTGCCTGACGCAGTGCCCCGGGGACGGCCGCGTTGATTTGCATTAGGATGGACGAGAGGTCGCTCGCCTGGCGTACTGTGCGAAATTGCTTGCTACCCGGCATGGAGTACATAGTGCCATTGTCCGCGATCAAATGGTGCTCGATGCCATGGTCAATGACCAGTGACAAACAGAAGCGACACGCGTCATTCGCGTCGCGCAACTGCCGTTCGCGCACCAGAAAAAGTCCCTGGCCCCGGCCAAAGCGCACCAGCAGCTGTTCAGCCTTGTCACGATTCAAGTACGTGCCATGAACCCACAGTGGTTGAATGGCGCCTGCTGACAGATGAGGGTCGATACCACGAGCCCACCGGTAAATGTCTTCCGTGTCATCATCGGGCAAGCGCTCGTAGGCCTTGGAGTAGTCGTTGCTTTGGCCAGCATCCCCATTCTCTGCTCGCTCACCCAGCACAGCTGGCTTCAGGTAGTCAACATCATTCATTGCGGGGTCGTGCTCATCCCCATCCGTAGCATCCTCATTGATAGCGTCCAAATCCATGTCGCCCTTGCCAGCATCGAGGTTGTCCTGAGACTGATTGAGAGAGGGACGAGGTGGTGCATCGGGAAGCCCCGCAGCGGCGCTTGCAGCTTGCGTTGAGTCAAGTTTGCCAGTCGATGGGCTGTCGGGGTGGCTGGCATTGACAGGCTTGGATTCAGCCAACTCGACCTCGGCTGCTTGGACGAGGGCATCGTTCACAGTGGCCAGGAGTGGGGAAAAGTCATTCTCGTACGCTTGGGGGCGGGTTGCGTCTGGGGCATCAGGTTCAACTTTAGATTCAAAAGTTTCGGGCAAAGGATTTACAGGTGCATCGAGGCCACTGCCCATGTCCAGGTCATAGGCACTTTCAGTCTTGATGCCTTCGCCCTCACCACCTTCTGTGCCGGCTGCCATGGCGGCCGAGAGCATAGGTAAATCAAAATAAAGCAAAGACTCCTCATCATCATCATCCTCACAGCCGAGTGTGATGAGCCGCCGTGCTTCGCTCGAGCCAGCGGTCAAATCGCCAGCGGCTTCATTGCCAAAGCCAAAATCAACCACATTCTCTTCATCATCGCTCTCCTCCTCGATAGTGGCGTCAACCGGTCTGACAATGGCCCCAGGCCAGGGGCGTCGCAAAAATAAACAAGACAATATGAGTGCGGCGAGCCAACTGGCCAAAGAAAATTGGACATGCAGATGGACAACAGGCCTAACCTGCGAACATCACCGTAAGCCATATCGGTGGGCCCGATATCGCTCAGATCCATGCTCAAAGGCTCTCTATCAGATGCGAGACACGGGCAAGGTCAGTTGCTTGTGAAGCCATCAAAACGTAGACCAGAACATGGGCGAAAAGTAAGGAAAGAAAACCGAAAACGGGAAAACAAAAGCAAAAACAACAGAAGCCTACCCAACAGCCGTGCCGTAAAGGGAGTCAGCAGTGGTTGTTCTGCGTTTGGATGCGACAAATGGAAGCGGAAGCAGGCGTGAGCGACAGCTTGTTGACGATAGAGCAGACTTCAGGGTCTTACACAGCTACAACCGGCGCTGCGGAGAGTGCGCTTTCAGACGTGGAAGGCTGACGGTCCGCTGCAGGTTCAACAGCCAGTGAAGGCTCAACAGCAGTCGCCGGGCCTGAGAGGGCTGCCGCGCTGTTGTCCCCGTATGTATCCTCAGGGGCAACGACAGCTACTACCGGCTGCGCAGCTGTCGGCAAGGCTGCCGGGGCACGAGGAGTGACAGGCTCGGGTTGAGGTGACGTGACCTCGACCAGGTCGGTTTCACCGGGCTCGTCGCTATCTGCCACCGGTGTCGGCACTGGTGTGGCTGGGGCACGAGGAAGGACAGGGTCGGGTTGTGGTGACGTGGCCTCGACCAGGTCGGGTTCATCAGGCCCGCCATTGTCGGCCACCGGTGTCGGTACCGGTGTGGCAGGTGCCGAGGACTCGGAATCCTTTGGCAAAAGCGGCTCCTCGGTGGAATGCACGGTCTCATCCAGTTGAAAGACCTGGACCATGGTACGAGGCGCGGATGTCAAGATGGTCAAAGAGGAAGCGCGCGATTTGGGAGTTGGGTGTGTGTGTAGCTCGGTTAGAACGTACTGATGGGGTTTGGCGGAGGCGAAACGGATGAATAGCCATATTTAAATCACGACGCTGATAGAATTTGACCAAGGCTTCCAAGGACTGTGGGACAACGCAAAAATTTGAGCGACCTCGGGCACGCGCAAAATTGGGTGGAGTGGTCGACTCGTTACCAACCTCAAACGTGGGCTGCACGGCGTAGGAATGGTCTACAGCGGCTTGAAATCTACCATCCGAATGTGCCACATTTGAGAGCTATGACGTGAATGGCAGATCGTGCCTCCTGGGAGCTGGCCAAGACGCACGATGATACCATACGCCACACGCTTACTTTTGCTCCTCATTCTCGATAATGGCAAAATGGTCGACACCGGTACCATTTTGGACAGCAAGGTGGGTGGTCTGGGTTTTGGGGTCCTTGTAAATCACAAAGTCCCCTTGACTTTGGAGCTACACCAATTGAAATTCAACGCCGAGGTTAGCACACCGGTTGAAGTTCAGTGCTGAGGTGAGCGGCCCCCGGGTCTCAATCGCGGCATCCGAATATTGGACGAACCAGGAGAAATTCATGTATCGCATCGCGCGGAGCATTGGGTTGGAGCCAGGGCTGCTGCTGGCCGTTCGCATCAAAAGAGCTTCGAGCGCTGTCTGAAAACGTTTGGGCATGGGCATCAGGCAACGGCTATCGCACACGGTGGGCAGGAGAATGGCCACATCAGCTGAGACAAGATGTTTGGTGCCCTACAATCGGAGCCGCGAGTCAAAAAATGTCTTACGAGACCATCCTCGTCGCATTCCACCTCAGGATCCGCCACGGGGAGTGTCGAGGCAGCCTGTGAAGGGCTGCAGGAAAAAGTCGAATTGAGGAAGCGATGAACACACGCTGCATGGCGTCTCAATGACCAGGCCCAACTCGAGCGTCAAGCGACCCCCCCCGAATCGGAAGCAGCCAGGTCAGCGCCTTGAAAGAGCAGGCCATGGGTAAGTGACGGGTGGATTGCTAGAGCATACCTTTCGTTTTTGCTCTGGGCCTTTCCCATGGCGCCGGCCGTGAGATGAGAACGGGCGTATCACGGTGCTGAAGCCGATGAATTTGTCCGCAGGACGTCGCCGTGCCGCTCGCCCACCCAAATCAGGCAGGCTCCGACCTTGGAACGCACGGTTCGATCTTCCAGAACAGCACGCTTTCCACCCTGGACTCGAACGAGCGCCAGAGCTGCTTAAAATCCACACGGGCTTATGCACGAGGCTACCCCATCAGCCGCACGACACACACGGGGCGCTGCCAAAAAAGAGAAATGAGAGAGAGAGAGAGAGAGAGGAATGAAATGGTTTGAAAAAGAGCGAGAGAGATAAATGAGAGAGAGAGAAGAAGAGAGAGATGAATTGACCAAAAGAAGAGAGAGGAGATTTAGAGAGAGATTTAGAGAGATTTAGAGAGATTTAGAGAGATTTCGAGAGATTTAGAGAGATTAGAGAGAGATTTAGAGAGATTTAGAGAGATTTAGAGAGATTAGAGAGAGATTTCGAGAGATTTAGAGAGATTTAGAGAGATTTCGAGAGATTTAGAGAGATTTAGAGAGATTTCGAGAGATTTAGAGAGAGAGATTTAGAGAGAGAGAGAGAGAGACAGAGAGAGAGATGAATGAGAGAGAGAGACAGACAGACAGACAGAGAGGCAAAAAAAGATCGAGTCACACGTTGTTCGCTTTTACGATGACTTTTCTTCGTTTTCTAAAGGATTTTTTTGTTGCCGCTGTAAAGACTTTGCCATAGCTTGCTCCCTAGTTTCCGCTGGTGCAAAAGTACCATGCTCGCCTTTCCCACCGGCGTTGCCGGCCAAGCAGACAAGGACGTAAGAGGTGTCACCTCCCTCTCTTTCTCTCTCTCTCTTTCTCGTAGATGGACATCCTGCATCTGAAGCATGGTGGGTTGTAGGGTTCCTCAAGCGCACATGTTTTGGAACCAATCAAAAACAAGCAATCTATTGCGCGTCATGGCCACATGTCCACCATGTCAGCTACACAGGGGGTGGATTGTGCATGGCACAACGTGTGCAGATGCATCCAATCACAACGTCGGCGGTCTCTTTCTTTCAAAACAACAACAACAACAACAACAACAACAACAACCAAATATAATACGAGCAGAGGGGCGGGTGTACTCAGGTACACGTGGCATGGACTCGGAAAATAGATAAATCTCCTTCCAGGGCCTCGTCTGGCAGCAGAAGACCGTTCTTATGCTAGCGAGCTCGGTTGGACAGGGCTAGACCAGTTTTCATTGATGCTCGGCATTGCTTTGGACTTGCTGCAGGATCGCCAAGTCTCGACGCAAAGCGGCCAGAACCGCACGATAGGTCGTTTGTTGAAGCTCAGCAGTGCGAACCTATGTCATGTATGCAGACCGCCATGAGCCCAAGGGGCAAGAGGGTCAAGCCACAACGCCTCAAAGATCGAGCAGCGTCATACCGTCGTGAAGAGCTGCTCATGGCTCGAACCCAAGCGTCGGCGATAGGCACGCATATAGCGCCGCCGCCACTCGCGCGTGTGAGAGGGCAAATGTTCATCGCCCCCTTGGGCCTTTGTGGTGTCGTTTCCTGATTGTGGTGCAGTCGCTCGAGGACTTGCACTTGGTCGAGCAGGACCACCAACACCACCAGATCTCCGGCGCTTGGAAAGGTAGCTTCCCCCGCGACCACGCGGTTGCTGGGTACGCTCTATGCTGGGACTTGAAGCTTTATCGCGCGTGTGATTAGGAAGAGTAGCCAGAGGCATACTCGGTGATGCAGCAGAGTGGCTACGAAGGCGTCGGGAGCTGGATTGCTTGTCAACCGCAGAGTTCTTTAGTCGCTGTTGAGCAGCGGTCACTTGGGCCTGCAGAGAGGCCAACTCTTCCGGGGTTCGGATGGACTTCTGCAAAGCAAGAGCCTGCACAGCCTCGGCCAGCGCGGCCTTTCCTCGTCCGTGTGTCTTGGCATGTGCCAAAAGNGCGGGCCAGCATCTGAAAGGAATACGTGGCGCAATAGCATGAGCGTCGGGTGTACTTGACGGATCGTGACTTTATCCTATAATGTGTAGGGCCTACCGCAGCATGACCTTCATGCACGCAAATGTCGATGACGGAAGGTACGCCACCACTTCTGATCCAAGGGAGCGTTGCTCCAGCGTGTTCCTCGAGAACGTGGACGCAGTCCAAAGACCCAACAGCAACGGCCCAATGCAGAGCTGAGCGTCCCGTAAAATCCATTCTGGTGGGGTCAGCGCCGGCATCCAGCAAGATTTTGACGACAAGTCGATAGTCCTGCGTTTATCGCGCATTGGGTAAGGTGAGAGTGAGAAGATGGGTCACAAAAGCCAAAGAAGTCGGGGTCGAGCGCTCGACTGCACCTGCAGACATGCTTGCATCAAGGGTGTTTGTCCTTTCTTGTCCGAGGCGTCGGGATTGACATTGTGAGCGAGCAGTGTCTTAACACCAGAAACACAGCCCGCACGGACGGCACTCAACAGCGGGGTGTTGCCCTATTCGGCGCGGACTCGTGTGAGCTGACAAGATACCCTGGTTCTTCTTGGTTGGTGTTAGGTTGGAACTTGGCCTTGATACGTTGTCGTCCCCATACCTCGCGGTCTTGGGCATTGAAATCAGCATTGTGCGTCAAAAGAGCTCCGGCAAACCGAGCAAGGTCATGCTGGCTGACAGCCACGTGAAGAGGGGTACGGCCACTTGTATCGCGTTGGTGTACATCCAGTTGTCCATGTTCGTCCGCCACCGCATGATAGTGACGCCTAAAGACCAATGATGCATGGAAACAGGATGAGAATGGGTAGCAAAGGCGCGAGTACAACGCGGCGACAAAGAAGGTCTGGGTGTCCTTGCACGACGGTGACATTGAAGAGAAACGGAGAGCTAAACGCTCGTAGAAAGTTGAACCGAGGGCGTCACGCATTCACAGAGTTTAAAGAGAGCAATACCTGAGATGAAGCCAGGCCAGGTCGAGCGAGGGTTCTGAAATCAGAACGAGAATACAGTGTTGTGAGTCGGTGCGTGTCAGAGCACATCCACCCTTTCACAATGTTGGGGGACAGCAGTCCGGACTGACCAGGGAAAGAGGTGTCTGAGCGTGAGAAGCCTGCTTGTTCGCCAAGTTGATGTGTGGTGTGCGCTTGGCAATTGTCTTTGCGTAGCGTGGAGCTGAGCGTGGCAGCACTGAGCGTGACTAGAGCCACGGCGGCGAGGCCCAAGATCAGTGTGCGATTGGGAGATTGGCTGCCTGCTCGTGCCTCCTTGGTTGTTGTTGGTAGAAGAGTGCTGATGCAAAACGGTGGTGGAGGGTCATCGTCGTGTTGCGAGTATTGTGGTGGCAGTTCAGGAACCCTTGAGGTGCCCTCTGGCTGAGACTGCAAAGGTTGTAGCTGGGCCAAGCACGGCTCAAGGACCCCCAGGATTCCAAGGACGACCACAAGAAGACCCATGGTCGCCCATTAACTATGTGTGCAGCCCAGCACAGGTTGTTATTCGGACGGGTTGACTGTTGCATGTGGCCCGGCAAGCGGAACCTTCAAATGTTGAATTTGACGAGTTTCATCTTCCCGAAGCAGAGGGTACTGACCTAACTTGCGGTCATCAAGGCATGCCCCTTCTGCTGACCCAAGCTCCAAGCTCAAGTCGCCGATTGCTAACTGGTGGCAGCCCCATGAACGGGCAGCAGTTGATTGGCTCTTGTGGTCTGCTGTGTCATGCGGGAGAGGCCAGGTGAACAACAATAAGCAAAGGCAATCACCAGCAGGATGGTGATCGGAGAGGCAAGAGCAAGAGGCCACGAGGCAGACTCACCCACTCAAGACGGGCAGCCCAGTAGCAGTAGTACAGAGCGGAATCGAGACCAAGACGCGGCAGTTTGAGTCCTGCTTCTCTAAAAGAGAGACCAGATCCACTTGGCCTGGTTAATTCTGCAGTCCTTGCATGGCAGCGTTCACAAGAGAGAGAGAGAGAGAGAGAGAGAGAGAGAGAGAGAGAGAGAGAGAGAGAGAGAGAGAGAGAGAGAGAGAGAGAGAGAGAGAGAGAGAGAGAGAGAGAGAGAGAGAGAGAGAGAGAGAGAAAAGAAATGTGAGAGAAAGATGAGCATCATCACTTGACCGCTGTGCAACTCAAAGGGAGAAAAGAGAAGAGAAAGAGAAAGAGTGTGTGTGAGGGAGTAAGAGAAAGAGAAAGAGGGAGAGAGTGTGCGTGAGGATGAAGGAGGGGGATGATGAATTGGCTTAATTTGCGAGGGAGGGGAAGAGAGAGAGAGAGAGAGCGGAGCGAGAGAGGACGAGGGAGGGAATGGACGTCACTAACATGTTAACAAGTGGAAGATGATGTGTTGGTTGGTAAACATCATAAAGTGCATCAGTGATTGGATGGGTCTGCACACGGCTTCATGGGCCGGCGGACTGGGTAATCAAAGCCAAGAGTGGAATGGGTTGGCGAACAGTGGAGTGTTGAGGTGTCGAGTTGCTGGCTGCGATGGCGTATCAATGTGCAAAGGAATGACCAAAGCAACGAATCGAATGTCCAGGTCGGGACGGCAAGAGAAGGGGAGAACGGGGGATCGCAGATCGCTCAAACACATGGTGTGAAAACACAGGTACAGCGTGGAACACAAGTGAGCTTTAGGCTGAGAGCGCATCAATCAATGTATCATTGGCGAGCAGGCGGCTGTGCGTGGGTGGCCATGAGACTCTTTGAGGCATCGAGGGAAGTGAAGGTGTGTGACCTGTGATGGTGCAGTGGCAACTGGTCGGCCCATTGAACAGAGTCGACAGTCGCCGAGAGAAAGTGGTGTTGGTGTTGGGGTGGGAACTGAAAAACTGAAACTGGGACTCGGTATGCGCTGCTTCAACAACCGTGCGGGCGAGACGACACACCACAGAGAGATGCTTGATGGCGGCGCACGCAAAAGTGCTCTGGTTCAAGACGCAATGGGTGGGTGCTGCGGGTGGATGGTGGACGAGGACGGCACTGTTCAGGGAATGTCGTTGAGACTGAGATGAAGGGGGGCACACCTTACACTCACACACACACACCAGTTGTATGATCCTCGTCGGATTCGATCGATCAACAGTGCACGCACGGCCTGCGCGAGGGGGGTGGAGCAACCAGTTCATGTATGACTCGGGCTATCAACAAGTCTGTCTGCGGCGGTCAAGGTCAAGGTCAAGTCAAGGCTCGTAGGGGGGGGAGGGAAATCAGATCGGATCGGCTGGTGTGAACGGCATGTATCAAGGTGGGGTGCAGGTGGAAGTCGTGTTGACACAAATACGGGCAACACAGGGCGGCGTGGATGAAACAGGGGCGGCACGAAAGCAGCCCCATGCCATACGTCCGCACATGCCTGGTGCGTAATCTCCAATCAGAGGTAATTCATCATAATCCATGCAACCGTCCTCGGCAAAATCAGAGGAACGTGAATCAGCCATATATTGGCCATGCAAGACCGCAAAACGATACGGGCGAGCGGTTCTTAAAAGTGTTGAACCGCCGCGTGCGGGGCCGAACAAGGCATTTGAAGGGAAACGCAGAGGACGGCACTCTGTCATGTCAACGTGTCAAGTTCAAGCTGCTGGGTCCCACATGCTTGCTGTTGGCGTTGCTGCTGCTGGCGAGGGTTCATCTTGGGATGATGTGTGCTCTCGCTAGGATTTTTTTTGTTTTTGGGGTTGATCTTATTCTAAAATCTTTTGGCGTGCATTGTGAAAGGTAAGAGGTCATCTGATATGGGCGGCGGCACGACATGTGCCAGTGAACCGACTCACAAGCCCAACAGAACAAAACCCAAACACCATAGAAAAAGAGAGAAGAAAAAAAGGACGAGATCCACTCGTCAGCCCATCCTCGCCCGCTCACCCTCGACTTAGAGGGTTAAAGCCCCTTGTACTGGAGCTGAACGGACAACCCGTATCAAAAAGCCACTCACTGTGTTTTGCCTCCAAAACCAAGAATGCGGGGCTGTTTGGGTTGGGTGATGCGATTGCAAGTCGTGTCATGTGTGACCGTGCCAGGCAGAACCGAGTCCCGAACATCCCACGTTGGATGTGCTCCTCTAGGTTGGTCTTTGAGGTGGCGACACCAAAGATCACGTCATTGGGTTTGACTTGGATTGCGTGTCCAGACACGAGATCATCCCTGATCATGTACAGCAAGTGCCCAGCTGCCACAGGCTACCCACTCTGTGCAAGGAGGCACCACGACAAGACAATGCATCCCGCGGAAAGCCATCACAACTCCCAAACTTTTAAGCCAGGTCCCTTGGACTGGAGGAGTTTCAAAGGAAAGTGTGCGGGGGCTGCACCTTGCCAATGTGTGGCTCGGCCCACGTGTTGTCCACATCCTTGTTCCTCTCCGAGGAGCGTCTTGTCACTTCTCGTGACCCATTTTGTCGCCGCAGGTGCAAGACCAGACAGACATGCTTGCCCATCTCTCTCTCTCTCCACCCTTTCGGGGATTCGCCTCCACCTGCTGGATGTGTCGCTGGACCACAAAGTGGAAGTCGGTACCATCGCGCCCACATTCTTAGGGGGTAAGTGTATCAGAATCACCAGATGGTGGGGTAGATGGATTCTGCCCCCAAATTGGTTTATCAGGTGGCGATGTGTCAGATCTGTCACTCACCCACGACCAAGCCCATGAAAAGCCCAGTGGAAATCGATGGAAGAACGGTCGAGTGCAACTGTCTGAAGCGCTTTGGTTTCTTTTCGGGGTGTATTGCTCTTGGACGCGTCAGCGCAGTTGGACCGAACAGCGAGCGCGAGGGGTTGGGTCAGATCGCAAGTGACACCTGACTCGAGTTTCTTGCGCTTCTCTTCTTGTATTTTTTTTGTCAGATAAAGACGGTGTTCACAACAACTGTTGTGGATTACGCTGCGGATCTCGGTGGTCTTCGTCGATCACAAATCAGTCGGGGCGCGCACGACGCGCGACGCGTGCTGGTCGCATCGAGGGTTTGGCTTTGGGCACGAAAGGTACCCGTGGTGGACTCGTTTGGAACTTGCCTGGCTGGCGCTGGTGCTTCTTGTGCAGCCAGGTGGATCGGCCCCGGGCTCCTTTCTTCCATCTGACCTGATCATGCAGTTTGGTGGCCACCACGGAGATGGGGAGGGGGGTCACGATGTGACGCCGTGGGATGCCATGGCGGTCGGTGGTGCGTTTCTGTCGCAGTTTGACTGGCAGATGGTGCTCCTCGTGCTTCTTTGCCAGCATGGAACACTTTCAAATCCTTTCTCATGTTGAGCCTTGTTTTACTTCCAGATCCGCACCAGCAGCATCAGATCCCGCACTTGGTACATGAGGCGCGCGACCTGATTGCCGACGAGAGGTACGAGGCGCGCACGCTTGCCATCCCACCCGCATATCTGCCCAATGGGTTCAACACCAGCCCATCTGCAAGTGAATAGCCCTCGGCGTTCACCGCTCGCGCGTCCTCGGTCATGCTCTTCTACTGTGCGCGTACCCAGGCCAATGGCAGCCCTCGAACGCTTGACAGATGCCCTGCGCATCATTGGAGGCGAGCGGCTTGTGATGCAGTCTCTTCAGGTTTGAGTCCAATCGCCCCTCGCTTCTCTGAGCTTCTTGTTGTTCTTGTTGTTCTTCTTGTTTTTTTTATAAATTTCACCTCTCCTCCCATTGCCTCCCAAGAAAGCCCTGACCTGGCGCCTGTCTCAAACTTGTGGCATCAAAATTGCTGACGCACTCGTGGCCGTTGGCTTGTCAGGATGCTCGTGAATCCTATTGGCAAGAGCGGGCAGAACGCCAGGGAGTGGCCTCGGCTCGAGCTGAGCGACAAGCACACATGGGGGATCTCGCCAGTTTGTTTCAAGAACTGCTTCTGGCCAATGTGCCCGCTTCACCGCAAGGCACGGCTGAACCCGTGGCCGAGCCTCTGCCCGATTCGTACTACGAAGGTGAAGCTCAGAGTATTCTGGCCGAGGCTGAGGACGGTCAGGACCGCTTGCGCGAGTATGCCACGCATACCAGCTCCGCTGTTTGCGATGCCTGTGGCGCGGTTGTAGCCCGGCGTCGTCTCGACGCACATCGCCAACACTGGTGCACGGACGTCAACACCATGATGAACAACATGCACCTCGACCGCCTCTAAGCCGCTCTGCCGCGTGTTCTTTCCTCGCCCGAGGCGAACCACACATCTCTTTCATCCACTTGTCGCGCACAAGCAGCGCTTGCCCCTCCTCCGTTCCGCAGTCTCGCCAACGGGCCGACACAAGCTGACATCTGGATTCAGTGTTCAATTTCAATTTGTACTCACGCGCAGCGAGAGTCTTGTTCCAGTCGTTGGTCTTTCAAAGACATCGGGTGCCAAGCACCTCAACGCTGGGAATCAGGGAATTTGTAGTCGCAACGTGTACGACAGGCCTGAACAATTGACGCCCTGCTCGCCAAAAGAAAAAAAAAAGACAAACACAACACAAACTCTTTCAGACCGTAGCGCTTTGTTTCATCAAGAGCAGAATAAAATGAAGCAAACATGCAAGGACGGGAACGTGATGCTTGAATGCCATGGCAAGCAATAAATGGGAATGCTCTGGTCGCGACCACGGATTGGGCGAGAGGTGCAGGGACCAGTGCCATCAGGTAAACTATTGGAACGTTATGCGGCGGGTCGCGGACGAGCGCGCAAGCGTTCCTTTGGCACCGCCATGGCTGGTTCAGTTGCAACTTCCGTCGTTGCAGGCCGAAGCGATGCTCCGGTTGCACGCCACATGCGTCGGAGGCAGGCCGTGGCCTGAGCTGAACCTAATTTTCGGCCAAGTGCACCCAACATGGCTCCATCTTGTCGATCCACCGCCCATCGCAGCACGCTAAAGTGGCGTGCTTCGAGCAATTCTGGCTTTGCAAGACCAAAGCGATCCACGAGAAACCAAAACACGGTCGTGTGCCCGTGTTCGTAAGCTAGACATGGTGCCTCGTAATCATCGCGCTGCACGTCGGCGGCTGTGTAGGCAAACTTTTCGAGGAGGAGCTCAAGCATTTGTTGCCAGCCATTGCGAGCGCAGACTTTAAGGAGGACGTTATTGCGGGCACGGGCGTCACGCAGATTAAAGTTGTAGCGCTTGAGCAAAGCGGTCACGACGGCACGACGATTGTGGGCCACGGCCGTCACCAGTGCCTCCATGTCCATGGCGCGAAAATCACGCAAGATAAACTTTTGATGCTGAATCAGCGCCTCTACGACGGGCAAGTGGCCGGTGGCGCAGGCCAGCATCATCGGGGACCGCTTCCCCGGTTGGGGGTTTTTCACGCGAAGGCAGGCGTGTTGCTCGAGCAGATACTTGACCAGAGCTGTGTGTCGCAGCCGAATGGCCAGGCTCAAAAGATCTTGCAGCACTGACTCGACACCTTGAGTGTCGGACGCACCGCAAAGCGCTCGGTAGCCGGCATGTCGTGTCACGTGAAAGTTGAGCGCATGACAAAGCGCTGCCCGGGTGGTGATGCCGTGCACCAGAAGAGCATTAAATTGGGTCACGCAGTCCTTTGTCGGCGCAAAGGCTAATGCCACATGTGCCAGCTTCTGCACCTAAGGAGGCGACGAGACGGTGAGTCGCGGCACACACCCCAAGCCGACGAGCCAAGTGAGAGCCCAACGCTTCTGCCAGTCAACCAACCTCAAGGGCCAAGTTTGGGCAGACCAAGGACAGCTGCCTCAGGGTCGACCACGGTAAGCGCGGGAATATGTGGCAGACCAGGAGCCGAACAGGGAGTTGGCACCAACACCAACATGCCGGTACCGAGGAGTGTCCAGGGTGGGGGCGTGTCTGATGGCTCGCCCGGGGGTTGTGGTGAGCAAGGCTCAGCTCAGTCTCAGTCAAGGTGTCAGGCTCCCAAGTGCCATCGCTGGCACTGGCGCTGTTGTCCTGACTGGTGGCGGCGCTGCTCTCCACGCTGGCGGGTTCTGGCCGATCATCACAATCGCTTGGTTCAAAGACCAGGGAGTGATCGTCATGCTGATGATCACCATGATGATGCTGCTGAGGGTGATGATGCTTGTGAGTCTGGTAGTGGGTGCCTTTGGTCAAGGCCGCGGACCGTAGCGTGTGCACAAGCTTCTTCGGCAGCGCATCGCTTGCATGTGTGAAGCCCATGGCGTTGCGTCGCCCATGCCACCTTCAGCCCAGCAAAGGATTCAGGGTGGCAGCCTGCCTGGATTGTGACGCAGTAGAGAGAGAGAGAGAGAGAGAGAGAGAGAGAGAGAGAGAGAGAGAGAGAGAGAGAGAGAGAGATCAAAAGAATCTGAAAGAACAAAAATGGGGACGATGACAACACGTTACACACAACATTGGTTCTCACAAAGAGGTGTGATCGCATTTCTAGCGAAATTCATGTGTGTGTGTGTGTGTGTGTGTGTGTGTGTGTGTGTGTGTGTGTGTGTGTGTGTGTGTGTGTGTGTGTGTGTGTGTGTGTGTGCTCTTCTTCTTATGGGATGCACTGCACTTCCTTCCGATCTCACTCGAGCACAATGGCAGTGGCAGCTGGGATCGCGCCAGTGTTGTTTCCGACGGGGAGTTCTCAAAGGAGAAAAGCGCGGTGGCAATCCGCTCGGTTGCACACCCTCGCTGAATTGCCGGCCAACGAGGCACGCAAGGCAGACCAACCATGCATACTTGCACAAATATTGTCCGCTGTTGCATCGAAACCGTTTCGTGCTCGGTCCTCTCTCTCGATTCTGATGATCGGCTCCATCACATTCGGAACTGCGTGTTCATGTGTTCATGCATTGCTGGCGTGACCAACCTTTGAGGCCTGGCAAGTGCACGGATGCAATGTTCTAATAAAGAAAGGTCTGCATGATGCCTTCTCACAAAAAATCGGTTTGTCTGTGTCTGTGTCTGTGTCTGTGTCTGTGTCTGTGTCTGTGTCTGTCTGTCTGTGCGAATGTTCTCAATTGCGGGAAAAATGGTGGGCCGTCGGGTTTAGAGTTCGTCCACCTTGTGGCCGGAACCAGGCGCCGGGCCGGCATTCACCACGCGGTTTGTCAGGTTGCGGGCTTCTTGATCCAACGCCGTCCATTCGGGAATGATCCTATGACGCCAAACAGAAACAGGGTGAGCGATGGCAGGCCAGAGAAAATGAAAGACTTGGCACGGGCCAATCGTCAGCAAGCGCGCCGGCCAGATAGCCACAGTCATTGCCACACGCCGCGCGACACACCGGACAGCCGCCTGAAGCTTGGGCTCTTTGGTCTTGGGATTGTTGCAAAGATCAATGGTCTTGGCTCGGCCCTTGGACCGATCATCGCACCACGATTCACACCACAACCACTCCTGCGGCAGCGAGCGAATGGGAACGTTGTGCACCATGTTGTTGGGCAAATCCTGGTCCAGGTTGCTGAGGCTGTTGGGATCCTGGGATAGGCCCTGATACTGCTCGCGCAGTCGATCACCCGCAGCATACTGACCGAGTCGCAAAAGGGCGTGTAGCCGTAGGGCGCGCCCTTGAGGTCCAACTCCACCAGCTCGCGCATGTCCGCCCGCACCACCTGGTCGGCGTCCACAAAAATGATCTTCTTCACGTCCATTGGGAAGAGCACGTCCAAAAACAAAATTTTGTAGGCCCAGATCAGGCGCATCTTCTCGGCTGGCTTATTCAGCCATCGTGGCCAGTTGTAGCTCACCAGCTGAAACTCAAAACCGTACTCGGCCGCCATGTGCGGCAAGAAGGCCTTCATCTGCGGTGACATGCACGACTCCAAAAACCAAAACTTGACCGGGTTGCGGGTGTTCTTCAGCACGCTCAACATCATGATTTTCAAGAAGCGTTCGTACAAGTGTCCCGATGCCAGGCTGAAGATGTTGATGGTTTCCCCGGCCCGCTCCACGCGACCGCTGTGTGCGCCAACGGCCGTCGCCGACCCCTTCTCACCCGTGCCCATCAGGCTGGACAGGGAATCCCACAGCCCTCCGCCGCTGCTCGCGCCTGGATCAGTCTCTTCAGCCTTGTCCGCGGCGCCGTCGCCGGCACTGTGAGCCGAGGGCATGTCGTCCAGCAGTCGGGCTTTCTCTTGTCCTGGGCGGCGCTTGAGGCGCAACGACACGTGTGTTCCGGTGAAATCGCGCACCAAGACGAGCGGGCGTTGATCCTGGCTGTGACTGTCCGAGCCCCCCGCCTCCTCAATGGTAAAGATATCCGTCGACTTGCCCGGCAGCAGCTGTAGCTCGTATGCACCGGGCTGCGACTTGAGCTGAAAGTACCCGAGGTTGGCCATCACCAGCGTGTCGTACAAGGCCCCCGCCAACGGCGTCCCCAGCTGTAGCTGCACGCCCGCAGTGGGTGCGCGCGTGTCAGCTGCCAGCGATCCACCCTCGACGGTCAAGTAGCGAAGACGAAACAGGGCATACACGTCGCCGTCTGCGCTCTGCAGGTGGATGTTGTCCAGATCGTGAGCTGACTGCTCCGCCTCCACCATTAGTGAAGCCGAGGTTTCCATGCCCAGTGTAAGCAACGGCGCTCGAGGCAGCTGCCGGAATACGGCCCGAGGCCCCGGAGTCAGACGACCCTGCGCATCAAACTCCACTGACGGCAATACCATGCGATAGTACCGCTTCAATGGCACCTCCGACACCTTCAGCACAGGATTCATGAGCAGCGTGATCTCGACGTTCACATTGGCATGCAGCATGGCCAGCAAGGGGGCCACGCGCTGTGCTTGCGCTGACAAAGGATCCAGCACAACAAAGCAGCGGTGGACCAGCGCGTTATCGGTGGAGTCCCGCGGCGCGACCGTCACCGCACTGTACTTTTGCGCCACGTTGCTAAGGTGGCGGCGGTCCAGGCGCTGCTGGGGTCGGCCCGAGGTGCCCGCCTTTTCTGCACTGTTGGTCAAGAGCGCCAGTAGATTGCGAACAATGGTCTCGCGGTCTCGCTGCCGCAGACCCGGCAAGAGACGTCCGACTCGGTTGGCAACCTGCTTGGCCTGTCCTTCGTTGTTGTGGAAATTCTCCAAGAAAGCCAGGTCACTGCCAGAAAACGAGACATCGGGACCAAAGGGACCGTACACGCGACCATTGGTCACCAATGCGAGCGCACCGTTTTCCAGTTGCAAAGCTTGCTTGACGGCCACTTCGTGTAGCCGAGCCTTGAGAGCGTTGTCGCGCTCCGTCCGAACCAGAGTGCGAACGGCCGCTTGGTCTTTACTCTTGAGAACCTTAATCAAGTCGTCCAGATTGGCGTCGGGATGGTTAATGCTGTGTGCAAGGACGTGGCCTATCTTCATGAGCGCCACATCGCTCGCAAAATGGCGCCCAATGGCGTTGATCAGGTGATGGACGTCTGCTTGTTCACCGGAGGCGCTGTTCAAAAAGGCCACCCGCACGCGAGTCGACGAGAGCTACGACCAACGCAAATCAAGGAAAAAACAACCCCGAATAGAGGGACACTGCTGAGCGAACACAATGCGCCAAATGCACTCCCGGCTCAAAAGACAAAAACAAAGCACGAGGTTTCGATTGGTAACAAAGGTGAAGGAACTGCAGAAGCAGTGCAACTGACCAGCCGACGCAAGACTTCAAAGGCAAGCACACGATGGTCGGGGCGTTGCAGGTCAGCCACCACCCAATGCGTGATGGACTGCGGCAGGCGCAGTGTGAGTTGGCAGCCGGCGTTGCGGTTATATATGGAAGGCAATCATCCTCGGACTTGAATCGGACTGCCAAAGCAGACGAACAGTCGTACCTTGACAGTGGCACTGCTCTCGGGCTTAACATAGTATTTGAGACTCTGATCCAGCCACGACAGCACCTGGCCACTGGTGGCACCCTGCAGCTCGGCTACGCATGCACATGTCATGGGTGACAACACGGGGCTGAAAGGTTGTGGCTTAGGGCGGCGCCGAGACTGAACTTACCGGCACTTGTAATATTTTGAGGTCTGCCACACAGGACAACATTTGTGTGCTTCATCAGCTCCGGCGCAGTCATGCGCTTGGTGGCTTTGTTGAGCTTCATAATGGCATCATAGACGCTGCCTGCGTCACTGATTTGACGGTAGTAAATCTGTCGCTGCAACATGCCAAACTGCTGTCGCGAGTTTTGGGTGAAAATCTGTTTCACGCTATTCTTGTTATCCTCCAGAGAAACAGGGCGTCCATTGAAGAGGACGGTCACTTGACGCAGGGGCAAGCCGCTGGCCTCAAAGTGTGCATCCATGCGGCTGCGAATGGTATCCACATCCTTGGCATAATTCAACACGGTAGTTTGCCAATCTGTGCTCGTGATGACAGTAAGGGCGTGCTCCTGAATAGCCTTCTCGGTCACGTCTGCAATGGGAACGCACAGCAATAGAGGCGGGCACAGATATGCGTTACCGATGGCCCGTGGCAACAAGCAGATAGACAAGCAATCAAATGAATAGACAAGACGAAAATTTAGACATGCCCGTACACACCAGGGTAGCGCTGGTAAAAACTGCAGAGCCAATCCAGAGCGCGTCGAGTGCTCTTTTTGCGCTTCTGTACGACGCTGTATGCACGCACGAGAAGGACCTCAAGCCTCTCTTCCTCAGACTGTGCCAAGGCCAGGACATCAGTCTCTTCTATAGCATCGTCAAGCAGCAAGGCAAGCCCCAGCTTCGGTGTGAGCTTGCGGCTACATGAGGCCATGCAAACCAGTGTGAGCTGAGAGGGAACTAACTTCCGGTTTTTGCATGGCCAGTGCTGGTGAATTCAACCGTCCGCTGTCGCAATTGACGCTGGCCCACCGTGGTCGCAGCCAGAATGCCAACGCGAACCATTTCCTGCTTTTTGACGAGCTGTCCGTGGGCTTCAAGAAGCTGTGCGGCAAAAACGGGATCCAGCACGCGTCCCGTCAATAAAATGGTAAAGATGTTACGCGAAACGCGATACTTGGTGCCCGGGGACAAGGGCTGCAGCAACGCCGTCAGGGTTGAGGGCCACCGGCTGTAAGCTGAATCCTTCTCGAGATTATTCAGGTATTGCACTGCCGAGGACTTGAGGTTGAGCACCTCGGCTGGAGGGTTCGTTTGAAGACTAGGGGTGGCAGAGGAGAAAGGCGTTACAAGAGTAAGCTAGGCAAAATGCTAAGGACAAGGGGCATGATGCTGGGTGGGAGTGGGAGTGAAAGTGGGTGCAGTACCTAATGCCTTGGAACTCGGGGACGTGTTTGGCAGGAATGCCAGCCTCTTGTAGCTCGGACATAGTGTCACTGTGCTGAGCCAGAATTTTGAGCAGATAGAAGATGTCAACAGTGGTGGTGTCCAAGATAACATCATTTAGAGTCATCAGTGTGGTTCCGGCACTCAGCCCCACGTATTGCAATGACTGTCAAGATTTGGGATAGCGGCATCGTAAAAAAAGCGATCAGGTCACGAGACAAGACAAAGGCTCTGCTTCTAACGTCAATCACAAGCGGTGGCAGAGAAGAGCAGAACGAAACAAAACTATAAACGGACCTGTTGATTCATGGCAATCTCTTGCTTGATGGTCTCATTGGGCTTGTTTTGAGCCAGAACATGCTGAATGGTGGGAAAATTGGACCTAAACGGGGCCGGTCATCAGCAGTGGGCAATGAGCAAGAGAAGAGGATACAAAAAAAAAAAAAAAAAAAAAAAAGGTGTTTGTAGCCGACGGTGAGCAGCGTGGTTGATTTTGGGACTGACGTGATGGCCTGCAGAGTCTGAACTGGGTCCGCAGCTTCAAGGACGCGCTGCGCGGCCTGAAGATCAATATCCTGTAGCTCCCAAGCCTAAATGGGCGAGCAGCCAACCACAGCGGGATGCGGGTGGTGAGTCGCAACGTGCTCGAGAGGGTGACCATGAGTGGTTGGGCAAGGGCAAACCTTGAGAGGATGAATCTCGATGGGGGTCTCCAAGAGCTGGCGTTGCAGCCGAGCGAGGTGTTCCTGTTGGTCAGGGTGCAAAGCACGGAGTCTACACGAAGAAGAACAGGTGCGATTGTCGAATGTTACTCTGCCAACCCAATATGCATGCAGGTTGGGCTGCAGCTTTGGCGAGAGGCGGCCCATTGGTCAATGGATAAAGCTGTTGATGTACGCACTGAGCAAAATCGAATCCCGCCACTTGATCCTCATCCTCAACTGCCTCGTCGGCCAGAGCCTCGGTGACATCCTCTACGCACACGGACACGCACACAAATGGCCAATGAAATCGAAGCTTCGGCAGCGAAGAAGACGGCGCACGACTGAAAACTCGTACCCTCGACAGCGGAATCGTCCGTGGCAATGTACTCAGTCTTCTTGACAGCAAGTTCAACACCCCAGCCGCTGAGCCGGATTGGACCATCTTGCTCTGCAGGTGGATTCAAAGGTTTAGCAAGATGTTGTGACAGAATGCATTTGCTAATGAGTAGGGTCGGGCCGTACCGTGATCTCGGCGATAGTGTCGCAGGATGTACAAGATGCGACCGTCTTGTTGGAGCTTGACGAGACGCTGATGCCATGCCTAAACAGGAGGAAGGGGAGGGGGCGGGGGCAAGGAGATGATAAGAAGGCAGCAGATCGAGTGACATGCCTCGATATGTGCCAAACATTTTTGTTGGCACACATGCAGACGTCAGGTGGCACTCCGATCGGCTCGAAGCGACAGAGAAAGGCCACGTGCCGCAAAATCAGGTGCGCCCAGTTCGGCATAAAGGAAGGCACGGGGTGCTTCCCGGTCTGGGGCCTCGGGGTATTGATGATCGACATCCAACAAGCTGGTAGGGATGAATAACAGGACAACACACACGGGCATTAAAACAAGAAGGAAATTTGGTGGGCGGGCACAGGCGGCCAAGGGGGCACGACGGAAAAACGGACAAAGTGGGGTCTGTGGTGGCACTGGTCTGGGCTCGAGTGATGAGATCCTCAAGCTCAGTTGCATCACATGTCGCGGCGGCACCAAGTGTCACAAATGAAGTGCAATTCTGCCTATCATGACCAAATCGAAGAGGATCCGTGCAGGGCGCAGGCCAATTCACGAGGGACCCATGCGGTGAGAGGGTAAACCGATGGAAAAAAAATGTCAAACTTGCTCGAGTCAAAGACGAGACTCACAGGGATGGGTGCGCTCGAAGGGCCTCTGTGGCCAACTGAAACTGCATGGCAACGGCTGGGGACGCGCTACGGGATGCCAGATTCAGCTATAAAAGCAGTTGGTCACGATTGGCACACATGAGATCTGCTTGGGCCAACATCAGGGGCTTTGGTTCGCCAGCGAAAGCATGGCAAGCAAAGCCTTCCGAGTGTTTGAGCAAAGCACCTTGAAGACGTCAAAAGCAATGTCGTTGAGCTCGCTCTGTGCGTGAGCGAGAACATGATCGTAGATGGCTGCGCACCATGACGTGGACACATGGCAGCAGGTCTGTGAGGCCTAGCGTTGCCTCAGAATGACGCGGGACCGCCGACTTCAGCCTACCTTTATCCGTGCCGAGAGCATGGGCCGATTGGCTTGCCTCCACTAGGCCCCAAAAGCGTTGCGCATGGCTATCAGCCATCAACTCACTGCACACCCCAGCATGAAGCATGAGATCTGTCTGGATGACCAAACCCAGGTGGCCGGCCCAAACATGCACCAACCTGGCCTCCAAAAGCAGAGGCGTGCTTTGCCAGGTCGGCTGAAGCTCCGTAATCACACTATCACGCGCCACAACCACAGAGCAGCTTCCCAAAACCACCAAAGCCAACAGCCAGGCCCAACCAGCACGCTGCTGCCAAGCCCGCCGCCGGCCCAGTGCCACTGGTCCAACGACCGCCATGCTCTCTCTCTCTCGCTCTTTCTCTCTCTCTCTTGTCAGAAAGAGAACTGACTCACACACACACACACACAACACACACACACACACACACTAACACGTACAGGTATAGTGTGATATTTGTTAGACTTCCGCATAGGTACGTGTTTCCTTCGTTCGTTCTCTCGTTTGGTGTGTGTGTGTGTGTGTGTGTGTGTGTGTGTGTGTGTGTGTGTGTGTGTGTGTGTGTGTAGAGACGAAACGGCAGCGTTGCAGTTCCGAGTTGGTTGTGCCGTTTCATGGTCCACTGGGAAAGGTTGCGAGCCGTTGACGCAGCGCCCGTGTGGGTGTGCTACTCTGTATAGGCGTGGGGTATCGTTTATCATGATGCAAGCTGTACGCGCGGCGTGGCGCAGCGCCCCGTTGCTTGGTCGGCGGGCAACCAGCTACGCAGGCCCGAGCCAGCGGAGGAGCTGGCTGCCAACAGCAGTGGGTGTGGGCCTTGGGGTGGCGGCAACTGGAGTACTAGTAGCCGGTTGCCGCACCCGATTTGATGATGCCCCAGCCATCCATGCGCCCTTGGACGACCCGGAGCTGCAGCAAGGACTCGAGCAACGCGAGCGAGATGTTGTCAAGCTGCACCAGTACATGGCGGAGATGCGCGAAAAGTTTATCAAGGTCTGTTCAAGAGCCGCATCACACTTGGATACGCTGCGCATATCAACGTGGGTGGGTGGCAGGACTGGTGGGCGCCCTCAATTTTCTCTCGATCCAAATGCACTAGCTGGGGGCCTCTGAACCGGACGACCTCAAGCGGGCCGAGCTGTATGCCAAGTTTCGCGAGGATGTGCTGCGCGACACTCAGGTATGCCCAGACTACCTCAATGGTTTTTATTTCCCACCTCGCCGGGGTCGGGCAGCTCACCACAAGCATGCGGCTAGATTATCCTCTACGGTGTGGTCGAGCCTCACGCGCGACAGGCGTATTTGGACACGTATGGCTGTGCCCGCTGGACCGACTCTGCTCTGGAGCTGATCAAGGAGTTTTCGCCCATTGTGGAGCTGGGCGCGGGGCAAGGTGTGTTTGCTGGGTAAACGTTTTTCTCACATGTTTGCCCCCAGCACCCCGAACCATCGTTTGTTTGGGGCTTGACAATTGCACATGTTGGGTAGGACAATGGCAACGAGCACTGACAGAGGCTGGCGCCAATGTGGTGGCCTTTGACAACGAGAGCTCATTGCAGCCCTCGAATCAACCCGTGGGCAAGGTTTATTCCGGTGACGAGCAAAAGCTCGGCTGGTACCCGTACCGGACGCTCTTGCTGGTGTATCCACCCGATTCGGACATGGCGCAGCGCGCTTTGGACCGTTACAAGGGTCGCTACCTCATTTATGTGGGTGAGGCACGGGGCGGTGTCAATGCCAACGAAGAGTTTTTCGACACGCTAGAAGCCGATTGGGACTGCGTGCACCGCGAGAACCTGGCGCCGTTTTCGCGCTGCTACGAGCGGCTCTACGTCTTTCGCCGAGCCGTCCCGGTCGCCCAGTCGTGGACGGCCTGGTTTCTGGCCTGGATGTAAGGACTCTGACTGACATGTGAATTGATGCGTCACACCGCAGCCCTCTCCATCGGTTCCCCCCTATTGTCAGTCTGACGGTTTGGATCGTTACCTTGGGGTGTTGTTGGTGTTGTTGGTGTTGCTCTTGGTGACTGTGCTGTTTGGACGGTAAGGACAAGTGAAGAGAAACAGTGGCAACCTTTATGGGGACTCATGACGCCATGTATGACGAAGCCCACCCCTACGCCAACAGACCAACATACCGCCGGGCGTCAAGATTGACTTTTTTCTGCTCCTGCTCCGAGATTAGAGGGGGTGCGTGATGCCGAGCACAGTTCTGCACAAACACGCCACCAAAACACCGTCCAGACACTTGAGACACTTGGTTGAGCTTTTCCATCGAGGCAGCACAGCAAAAAGTCAGGTGACTCGAGAAGGAAGCTAGGAAGCGAGCAAGCATAAGCGGAGAGAGAATAGGGACAATAGGGAGAATAATAGGAAAGGAAGAAGGGAAACACTGGTGTGGAGGCGTTGCTTTGAGACTTTTGGCGGAAACTCGGTGGGGCGCCGAGCGCGAGCCCAATGATGCAAACAAAACGATTCGGACAAGGTGGATGCGAGTGAATGCGTGCGACAAAGGTCCTCAAGACCAAGTTTCATGCTGCACATGCCCTTCCTTTTACAACCTCGTCCCAGACTTGCTGCCTCGACACACGAGCTAATTTATGCCCGCTCCAGCCATGTTATGGCATTGTTATGAGAGAACTCGTGAGGTGCTCACACTAAGCGGGAATGCAGAGTACGAGAGGACAAGGAAGCCGAGTGAGTGCCCGCAAATCTGGCTGGCGGCAGTTGTCGTTTTGCCGTTGAAACGGAACGGAACAGAGCCGAAGGAATGGAAGGAAACACAGCAGCACACTCACACCAAGGAAACTTCGGGCGGGCGCACGAGCGAGCACCATTGTGTCGCGCTGGTGTGTTTTGGTGTTTTGGTGGGGCCATGTGGGGTCATATGGAGAGTTGTGTGCTTGGGAGCAACTTGGGAGGCACTTGGGTACCTTTCGTCGCCTATATTTAGATGTTTCAAGTAGGGCGAGGCGGCGCTCGTGCTGATTCGGGATTGTCGTTTGTTTGCTGGAGGTCCTCGACAACGAATGACAGATGTCCTTATCTGTCCAATGACCCAGGATAGAATTGCAAGGTCAGGACATGAACATACCAAAACGAGTGCAGCAGAAACAGTCTCCACACCAAAACATACAATCTCAGAGAAGGTGGGCACCATCGAGTTGAGATTAGAGAGTGCTTGGTATTCCTGTTGGTGGCTCAGAGAACTGATATTCACTTGGCATCAACCCCTCTGCAAACCAAAACACAATCCAGAGATGAAGACTGAGTCATGCATCTCCCGCAGAGAAATGGGAGTTTGCACAGCCATCCACACAGAAGGCCGCTTGAGCCAAAATCAACAATGTGCTGCAACACCACTGATCCAATCTACGGATCACGAGCGGTCAAGGACCCCCCAACCCCGCACTCTCTCTCCCTCTCAACCTCTCGCTCTCTCAACCTCTCAAACTCTCTCAAACCCTCTTTCGTTTAGGCTAGCTTTCTCTCTCTGAAGCCATCGTCTCTCAAAACTCTCTCTCTCAAACACTCTCTCTCTGTGGAACGGATTGGTTGGCTCTCCTACTCATGGCCTGTATGCATCATGCCCAACCGCCAAATAGCAAATAGCATAGCCCGCCGTATACATACACCCATTTGGTCTATGACACCATCTACCTCACGCACTCCTCTTGCACACGCCACACCTGCCCCCCAACCCCCTGCCCCTGCACCACCAAACAACCCGGCTTCGTCTTGCAATCGGTGAGCACTTGAACTTCAAGCCTCGAGCCCACGCTGCCCACCACCCACCACCACCACCTAGTGGCCCATTACACACTGGCATTTTCTCCTGTCTGCCCCGACGCCACCCTTCCTCTCTGGCACGACCTTTGCCAACGGCCTTTGGTGCTGCCCTTGTCTGCCGCGTCTCGACACATGCAAGCCGAAATGAAGCGATCCATTGAAGCCGTCAAGCAGAGCCTGCGCCCCAGCGCGCCGTACTGTGTGCTCTGCGACGAGGCCATCTTTCACACCGCCGTGTCCGCCCAAGGCCTGGGTCTCTTGCATCCAGCCTGCTTTCGCTGTGCTCAGTGCGACGACGAACTCGATGGCAAGCCCTATCACGTTCGCAGTGGCGAAGCTCTTTGTACGACGTGCTTCAAAAATCGCGCCACCCCCGGTTTGGACTGTGACACCGACCAAGAAGCCTTTCGCTGCGATGAGTGCAATCTGCCCATCCTCGATGAAGAGGATTTCCTCTACGTCAAAGGCCATATTCGCCATCGTGACTGCTGCCGCTGCTCCATTTGCTCCTGCGTAAGTGTCCCACTTGGTGGCTTCCTCTAACGACCTTACCTGTGGGAACACATCCCCCCTCACTCACGCCAACAACCTGTCCATGCCTTTGGGGTGATACAGCTCTTGACTGAAGGCTCCAAGGCTGTCGAATGCAATGGCCGCCTCGCCTGCCTGGCTCATGATCGTCTGTCTACGTATTCCCTTGATGAGCAAGGTACGCCTGCCCCTTCTTTTCGACCCGTTGAAGCAGACGCTCTACATCCACCCTCACGCGCCTCACTCGCCTCTCCTTTGGTTGCTTTTGCTTCCCTTTTTGCTCGCCCCCCCCTCCAGGTATTACGCTTGATGTCGAGCAACCTGTTCTGCGTCGTCATCACGTATGTCTCGCCGTTTGCACCAGTCCAGCGTTGGGTTCGCCAGACCACACAATCTTTTGTGCGCGTGCTCGCAAGCTCACTTTTCTCTTTCTCGCCTGCCCCTTCCACAGCGTGCCATCAGTCCCATGTACGAGAGCGCCGAAGAGGCATATCGCCGCAAATCCTACCGCATCAGCCGGGACGAGACCATTTTCGAGAACATCTTCCTCAGCGAGGACGAAGACGAAGAAGAGACGGACGACTTTGCCGAGTACAGTGCTGTCAGCATGCTGCGGCGTGAACTGACGCCGCCTCCACTTCCCATGGGCCGCGCTCCCATCCGCGAGTGGCTGGCCGCCCTCGAGCTCGAGCACTACACGATCAACTTTGTTGAAAACGAATTTCTGAGCTGGCAAGCCCTCTGGGATGTCAGTGATCAGGATCTCAAGTCCATTGGCATCACCAGCAGCGAGGACCGGGATCGGATTTGCAACGCTCTGCGACCGCTCAGCCTCGCCAGCCGCCTCTCTCAATCGCGCAAGCCCTCGGTCAAGCGCAGTTCGATCAAGCGCCGCGAATCACGTCTCACACCGGACGAAGACGTATCCATCCGCATCAAACACCTCGAACTCCGCGCCAAGTTGGCTGAGCAACGCGCTGAGGCTGCCGAGCAGCGCGCCCAAGCAGCCGAGGCCCGTCTTCAAATGACTGCCGTCACTGCGCACTCATGATCGCCAATGGATCATCAAAAGCGCGCGCGTACATCAACAACCTGTCAATACTGAGAACCATGCCTATTTCGATGCCTAGCTCTCGTGCCACCTTGTTGGTACAACCTGATTTTACATAGCCCTTGGCACCCAAGTAAATGTCCCTTAGTTGCTTTTTTTCTTCGCACTTGATTTTTTTTTTTTTCTTTTTCAGCGAAGCACGCTGTGTGAGTGAGTGTGTGTGTGTGTGTGTGTGTGTGTGTGTGTGTGTGTGTGTGTGTGGCCATGGGCATTTTTCCTTCCATCCACCTGCTCGATGGTCTTACCCCTATTTTGTCTTGTTTGTAGCTATAACTGTGCTAATTGGCTCTGCCTTGTTCTAATTTTTTCTTTTTTGACTGCCAAATCTCGCGCCTCTTCTGATTGACATGGGCCACAACCCCGACTATTGAATCGACTGTTAGGAACCCCAGTTCTGCTTGTCTTCTAACATGTAAATGATTTCATCATCAAACTTGTATTTTTTTTTTTTTCTCGAGAATCTAAAATTTTCAACTTGAAATCACAGCCAAGCTTGGCAGGTCCACACGCGATTGATCTCAAAGCAGCTGTCCATCGACATCCAGCCATGGCCCAATAAAGCCGTTGTAGCGATCCATGGCCGCCGTGCTGCAGGCAGGATCAATCTGGCCTGCATTCCGTACGCAACAGTAGCAGGCCTCGTTGTTGAGATGCGAAAACAAGTGCAGTAACTCTCTCTATCCGCTTCAACAGAGCAGTGGTTGCCAACAACATGCAGACCGTACCGATGGGTTGGCTCCATATCGACTGCGCTTGCAATTGAAGCATCTGCAGCATGGTCTGAAGCTGCTCCGGTTCACTGGCAGCTAGGTCCGTGCGTTCGGAAGGATCATCGTGCACGTTGTACAGACAGCCCTGGACGATGAACAACGCAAGCCACGACGCTCAGATGCCAGGCGAGTCTTGCGTTCAAATCATGTGAAGCTTGGAATGCGATATGTACCTGACTGCAGTTGCGCGAGTAGTTTTCGATGGGATCGTCGGCGGTCGAAGCATTGGGATACTGCGGACCACCCCAATTGGCCTCAATGACATTACCATGCAAAACCTGAGGCCCCGCATGCACCACGTCAAGTCAAGATGGCCATCTCCTTTCCTTCAGAAAGACTGGTTACAGGATACTCAACAACTGCAGGGTTTCGCTCGTTCTAGATTGAGTCACAAACCTTCCATTTACCCCAGATGAGGGCGTGTGGGTCAATGAGCAGCGTTTGGCGAGGTGATGACACATTGGCCCCGGAAAGGAGAGGCCAAATGTTGAGCGAGTCGATGGGCGGTAAATTGTGCTGGGCCGCACGATGATCGGTCGGGTCCACGCCGGCTAGCGCTGCAAAAGTGGCGTACCTACAACCAAACCCAGGGCAGACCCAAGACTATGAACACGGGCGGTCGGGCACGACAAGCACTGCGCCTCGCATCATGACACACCAATCGGCGACATGCACCATTTCATCCTCACGAGTGCCACGACGCTCTTCGGGCACAAATCCGCCCGACACAAAAGCATTCACCCGCACACCACCCTCCAGGGTTGAGTACTTGCCCCCCTGCAATGGATAGTCTACAACGCCAAGTACAAGTGAGCATCAAGGGATTCGCACTGCCAGTGTGCGTAAGATCCAAACTCGGGCCAAAGGGGCTCACGCACTATCTGAAAGAGAGGCCGCACCAAGCGCCGAGCCATTTCAAGACAGGACCAATATATTGCCGCATCCATACGGTCAAACAGAAGAAACGGTGCGATACGAGTGATATGAGCATGCTTTGGTCTTGTGCTGCTGAAACCCCCCGAAATTGATCTACGCACTTGCACCAGCCTCGCCGTTGAAGCACGCATAACCATGGGATGTGTTGTTATCACAGTCACCCACTGCACGCGCGCGCGCAGGCATCCGAGTGCAACACGGCGCGGACATGAGCACGATCAAGTTGACATGCAAAGCATCAGCGTCGAGGCGCGACAGTGGACGCACAGAATGACTTGACATAGCCTCCATTGTCGGAGGTCAAAACCTAGGGACAAGGAGTTGGCACGTCTTAGCCACACCCGAACGAACTGGTCGCAAGAACATCGTGCACATTATCCGTGTACCATCAAAGTGTTGTTCCACATGCCCTTGGATTTGAGCAGGCTGGTAAAGTTGGCCAGGTTGTCGTCAAGAAAGGCGACCATGGCGTGATAAACGCGACGGTGTGGCTCCTCGATAAAAGAGAATTTCTCCTGGTACTCAATCGGTGCCTGGAGCGGGTAGTGCGCCACCTGCCACAAGCAGCAAAGCGACGTCGCACAGGCAACCCCGTACAGGGATGAGCGATTCGAAAGCCGCAATCTGCTGCGCAAGTTGTTGTTTGTTTGTTGGTTTGTTTGTTCGTTTGCTTTTGGTTGGATGAAAGTCAGTAGTGACCGACCTTTGAAGCATAGGTGAGAAACAAGGGTGTGCTAGGATCATGTTGTTCCAGGATTGAATAGACGCGGTCGCGGAAGATGGCCTCTTCATACTGTGTGCCGTTCAGCTCTGCGGCAGGCCTATCCACCATACATGCATGAATACAACAATGCCAACAGCTCAAGGACCTGCACGGGTCTCAGAGGCCTATCTTCATATTGCCTTCGCGGGTGGGCGGCAGTTCAGGATGGCATACTTGTCGGTTTCCCAAAAGTCCTTGAAGCAGGCAGGAGGCTCGCAAGGGGGAAGATCCGAGCGATGGTTATATGAGCCTATGAGAAAGAGATTGAGAGCCGTGAACCCGAGCCCTTGCGCGGAAAGTGAACCTGGGAATGGAGCTATCTGTCAACCCATGATGGCGGTCATCGCACCTTGCCATTCAGCCTCACTCCACATCCAGTTGCCATGGCCTAAACATGATTCAAACAATGGCAGGGCAAGTCAACAAAAAAAAACCCAAGACAGTTGTCAGCTGTACGGTGCCATAAAAACCTCCGGGGGGGGGGGGTTGATCCGAGGATGCAAGGTAGTAACGAACCAAAATAGTTGAGAGAGGTGTCGTAGCCACGGCCCTTGGGTGTGTGCTGAGGCGTGGTCATGCCGACGTCCCACTGCAAGGTAAAGATCCATTCACGTGAGATAAGGCCACGGATCAAGCGCTTTTTTTTTTTTCAATTACATCGTCTCGGTGAGAGATCAGAAATGCAACCTGATTGTGTGGTCGTGGGGGACTAGGCGGATACCTTGCCGACGAAATGGGTGGCATACCCGGCACTTTGAAGGTGCTCGGCCACGCCCGTCATGTTTTGAGGCATGCCGCAGCCTGGCTGACAGGGATCTGCTAGTGAAGTGGTGACGTGGACGGGCAGGCGGCCTGACTGGAAAGAAGTCCGTGCTGTGCGAGAAGATCAGTTGAGTTGTGGGCGTGAGCGAATGCTCCATCAACAACACTGAGGGCTCAAGTCGACGTACTCGGCGTGCAGGCATAATGCACGTAGTGACGATTGAGCTCGATGCCCTCCTGCACTAGCGCGTCAATGGTGGGAGTTTGGACGTCTTGCTTGTACTCTTCGCTCCGATGATAGCCGACCTCTATCAAGCCCAAGCCCGCCCAATGGCAGTGATCAACTAACGAGCCAAACAAGAAACGTGTGCTGAAGATCTGCAACTAGCCTCACCTGCCCAGCCGAAATCGTCGACAATCACCATGAAGATGTGCGGCCTGGGCGCATCATCTCCGCCCGTTTCTTCCGCGATCACCGCCGCAACCAGGGCCACCGCCACAGCCAACACAGCCGCCACACGCATCATTTTTCACAAAAAAAAAAACAAAAACACAAACATAAGCCACTGACGAACTGATGCTCACTGCGTTCGACCACTGAAACGTAAGCGTCAAATGTACATGTAAATTACTTTCTTTTAAATATCCCCCCATGTCCAGTTGGACGCGCTCTCTCGCTTTTCCTCTCTCAATTCATGACTCTCTCTCTCAAACTCTCAAACTCTCAAACTCTCTCTCAAACTCAATTCATCTCTCTCTCGCTCTCGCTCTCTCTCTCTCTCCTCACAACTTCTCTCTCTCTTTTGGATGAAGAAGGAGGGTCGGGTGCTCACTCACTGTTGGAAACCGTCGACATGGTCTGGGGCACGGAACTGTGGGACTGCATTGCGGCCATCGAAGTGCAGACCGATGAGGGCATCCAGTTCATCTCTCAAGTGCGCACGTTTGCAGCAAAGGTATGTTTGAACCCCACTTCCCCGTCCCGTCTCGCCCGATCGGCGTCGTGAGGACGGCTGGACTTGTCTCTGACTTGCTTCCCGGTTCCGGCATAGGTGGCTGAGATTGAGAAGGAGAGCGCGAGTAAGCTGCTTGCTCTGACCAAGCAGTTTGAGCCCACTCTCAATGTCCATCCTCATTCCCCCATGTTCGCCCAGTGCTGGAAGGTCCGTGCCCTGTACACCCGCTGCGCTCGTAAAAGGGCTTGGTCCGTCTGAGCGCGCACGTCGTGCCTCACCCCCTCTCTTGATCAGGACTTGGTTGGCATGGTTGGCGATGCTGCCAATGCACGGGATGTAGCCTCGGTGTCCATTATGAATGAGGTCTGCCAGCCCCTGCGCACCCTGATCAAGGAGAAGACACAGGAGCGAAGTGAATTGCTCAAGCAAGTCGCGCAGTTGCAAAACGATCTACAGAAACACGCTGCCACATTTGAAAAGGTGCGATTGCTCTCCAAACTGGGCGAGTTCGCCAACAACGGGCCATGCTGGTGCGTTTCACCTCACCTTGGCGCGTGGCTTGTGACAGTGCAAGAAAGCGTATGACAAGGTCGAGAAGGATGCCGTTGCAGCCAAGGTGGCGTATGAAAAGATCGAGATGAGCGAAGTGGACAAGAAGAAAAAGATCGACCAGGCGCGTCGCGAATATGCGGCCAAGGCTCAGGCCCGCGAGGATGCCGAGCGACAGCTGTGCGAGGATTTGGACACTTTCAATCGCGAACGCACCGTCATCTACTACTCCCACATGCCCGCCGTATTTGACAGTCTCCAAGCCATGGATGAGAATCGGGCCGAGGGTGTGGTCAATCAAATCAACCAGGTATCTATCACAGACATATTGTCCAGTTCCCCCTCCATGCTGCCTTTTCTTTTTCCCTCTCGATTGGGGCTGTGCTAGGGATGCATGCATCCCATCAATTGTGCCCCGGCTCACGGCCGCCGCTTGGCCCCCGCTGCAGACCGTGGCGTGTTTGCGCCAGGCTGCTCAGAGTGAGCTGCGTGCCATCGATGGCGTCGAGGGCAGCTGCCGCAATTTTGACAAGGGATCAGACGCCGCCAGCTTTGCTGCTGCCGTCAAAACGGGTCAGCCGCAACCCGGTGATATTCCCTTTGATGAAGTTATGGCCAATCGTCAATCCGCAAAAAAGAACTCGCCACGCGTGCAGCGAAAATTGGTCAGTTGACCCTTCCAATGTGCTCTTGCGTACGCCTCATTCTCAAGGCTGTCCTATCGCACTTTTTCTTCGTGTACTATTTCTGATGTCGTGTGCTTGGCGGTTTGGGGCCTTGGTGACAGGATAAGCGCCCGTCGATGGTGGATGGTGACGCCTACGAACCGAGTACACCCATGGCGGCATCAACCCCAGCAGCAGCTCCAGCCACGCCGGCGGCACCTGCTGCGCCAGCGCCGCCGCGCATTCAAATCATGTATGACTTTGCCGGCTCCAATCAAGGCGAGCTGCCCGTTGTAGCTGGAGAAGTGGTCTTCCTCATGCAAGATGACGGCTCCGGCTGGGCCCTTGCGGCCAAGGTAAGCCACGTGTGCTTCGTTTCATCAGCAGGCTATGCCTCATGCTCACCATTCGTACCCATCATTCACCTTTGGAATAACACATAGTCCGACGGATCACAAGGATACGTGCCCTCGACATATTATCAAGTGCTAGCGTAGATTCCCTGCCTTGCCCTCTTGTTATCCAACCCCTCCTTGCATTGTGTGTCCTTTGCATGTGTGCCCAGCAACCCCTACGACCACGAATCTCATACTCTACGAAATCAATTGACAATTTCTTTTCAGACCTCCTGCGCGCACTTTGCCAAACTCTTGTTTTCTAATTTGTGAATCAACCTTTCTTTTGTGTGTGTGTGTGTGTGTGTGTGTGTGTGTGTGTGTGTGTGTGTGTGTGTGTGTGTGTGTGTGTGTGTGTGTGTGTATGTGTGTGTGTGTGTGTGTGTGTGTGATTTTTGACAATCAGCTTGTGTGTGCTCTCATGACGACACCTCCGGACCAACGGCCTTGAAATAGCTTGGATCACGTCGACACGCCCACACGCACGCACGCCCACACGCACGCACGCCCACACGCACGCATCATGGGTGGGCTCTTCTCCTCTTCTAAAAAGCCGGCACCCGCACCCTCTCGGGTCACGGAACAGGACAAAGCCATCTTGGTATGTGTCGCGCGCGACTGCCAACGCCGAGGCATGGCGTGCCACCGCCGCGCAATTGGCCTAGCCTTGTTGTCCTTGGCGAGCTTGCTTGGCTTTGGAACCAATTGACGTGCATCACGGCGTTCCTTCATAGAAACTGAAAAACCAGCGCGACCGCTTGAAGCAATATCAAAAAAAGGTGTGCGCCGCCTTGCTGCCGGTGTGCCACTTCTGCCTTGCTCATGACATACACCCATCTGCGCATCGACCCGTAGATTCAACAAGTGCTCGAGCAAGAGCGTCAAATCGCCAAGAAATGTCTGGCCGCCAAGGATCGCGAGTCAGTTTCGGTCTTCTGCTTCGCACTCAACGCTGCTACCTTGCTATGCTTTTGTCCCCGACCCACCATGTCCTGATGGTTGTTTGTACTAGACGGGCCAAGCTCGTGCTCCGCCGCAAAAAGTATCAAGAAGCCCTGCTTCAAAAGACAGAGGGCCAGCTTGATAACCTGGATGACATGGTACAGCGCATCGAGTTTGGTAGCATTGAGAAGGACGTGATCAATGGTCTTGAAGCCGGCAATGAAGCCCTCAAGGCCTTGCAGGCAGAGCTGGATATTGAGCGGGTTGAGCGTGTCATGGAAGACGCCAGTGAGCTCCAAGCCTGGACCGACGTGAGTGTCACCCTCGAGCTTCAAAAATTTACACTTGTACCCTGTGCTGAACTGGCTGCAATTGCTACCATCGCGACCAAGCCAAACTGTCAACTCAACCCTTCTGCTCACCCCTTGTTCATGGATGCTACAGGAAGTTGCAGGCTTGCTGGGCACGTCAATTGATCAGCAGGATGAAGATGCCCTCATGGCTGAACTGGATGACGTATGAGCCGTGCATTGTCAAGCTTTGCAATATCAGCGTCGGCCTGTTCCTGCGCCCACCTTCCCGCTCACCTTCCATCTCACCCTTTTGTCCTCTAGCTCATGGATGATGAAGCTCTGCTTCAGGCTGACGAACTGCCATCTGTTCCTACCGCGGATCCCTCTGCAACGGCAACTGAGACTGCTGCGCAGTCAGAACCTGAATCATCGCCGAAGCAATCCAGCCCTGGTACGTTTGCGCTACCTGCGATTCCAGCGTCCCAGTTGATGTCTTGCTCTCTCCCTTCCCTCGCAATCCAACCCTCATTCTCCCCTGGCTCCTGACCCCACCTGCATCGCCGTAGCTTTGGTCCCTGCTTGAGCCACTTGTGTCCTTCAACACCCCACCCACAACCGAACAGAAATTTAATTTTAGATATTCCCAACTGATTCTCTATTTTAAAACTTGTTTTTCTCACTCTTTCCTGTTGCTCGTGGTCACACACAACACACACACACACACACACACACACACACACACACACACACACACACACACACACACACACACACACACACACACACACACACACACACACACACACACACACACACGAGTTTTTTTTATGCAGAGCACGGAGTTTACGGGACACGCACACACACACACACGACTGGCGGTCGGGGGTGGCGCTACTGTACTTGTGCGGGACCTTGTAGCTGAGTCCTCCCGGTTGGAACGACCGATAGAAACTTGAGCTGAACCGGCAACATGAGCCTGCGTCGCACCGTGGTCATGTTTCCTGGCATGACGCCTGAGAAGGCCGTCTCGATGCTCAACCAGATGATCTCGCGCGATGGCATCGCGTCCCAGCTCCGTGAAAAGAAGCGCTTCATCAAGCCTACTGATAAGCGCGGCCAGCGTGAGGTGCGGCGCGCCATTGCCTTGCCCCTTTACCCTCCCGCACTCTGCCCTTCGAGTTGTTTCCTTCCGCCTTTCTTCTCCCACCTTTCTTCCTTTTCCTGCCTCTCTGCTTCTTCCGCTGTCTCTCCGCTCGCCTCTTTCGGCGCCTGCTCGTCCGCGCTCACTTTACTTTCTCGCCCCTAAACTCTTTTGCTAGCGATCGGCCTGCATTCGCATTTACAAGCGTGGACTTCAGGAGAAGCTCAAGGTTGCCGAGCAGATGAAATAAGAAGCTTCGTGCTTGGTGATTCATCCTTAGGTCTTGATACAAACGCCCCAAGCGCCGGCGCGATACCAAAGCCTCGTCTCTATCTTTTTTAGACATACCCGCCGGCTTCTACCCCCTCCGGCTCAGCCTCCTTTACAGTTGTAATGATACGCCGCGTTGGCAGGGCTGCAGAGCCAGCCCATCGTGTCAACGTGTGTCTCAAACGAAAATCGATTCACAGGTCAATCAAAAATATCCGCTCCGCGCTGCGGGTCTTTCTAAAACCCCACACACACAGCTGGAATGCATGCCTAATCTGCTAAACAAGACCACGAGCTTTGGACTATGATGCAAAGATGGACGTGTGATTGACCAGCACATAGAACAGGAGGGCCCCCACGGCGGCACCGGCCTGCACCATCACGCCAGCCCAGAACAAGAGGCGTGGGTAGGCTTGTGTGCACATTTGTTGGTACCACAACAGCTCAGACAGCAAGCTGGTCTGTATCCATTGTGACAGGAAGCAACTGGCAGCCACAGCCACATGCAACAAAGCCTCTGGGCCCGCTGCGGCTGTCGGCACCGCAATGGCCACAACATAAGCAGTCAGGGCAGCACTGACAGCCAAGGCTAGGCCGTGGAAGCGACGCGACACCATGCCATGCAGGCGTGGCACAAAGCTGGCGACCGGATTCAATGTTAGGAGCAGTGTCTGTGCCGTGTGATAGCTGTTGCCGCCGTAGCGTCCAGCGGCATAGCTAAGCACCGCGGGCAAGGCTGCGTTCAAAAGAATGCTTGCGCCCACAAACAAGGACCACTCTGGCCAGTGCGCCATAAAAGTAGCCGGGCGCAACGCAGGTGTCTTGGCATCCAACAAAGGCTCGCGCTCCTCAATCATCAGATCTGCCTCGCTGTCTCCGTGCACGAGCCGAGCGTTGGCGGCCTCAGGATGGTTGATAGCTTGCGGGGTTGGTGGGTGTTGGCGCCCCTTGAGCAAAAAGGACACGTAGCCAAGACCCAGCATGGAGAGCACCATTTGCAGCGCCAGGCTTAGGAAGAAGTAAGGTGGTCCAAAATTGCGCTGGTCATGGCGGGGCATTTGGATCCAAGAGACCATGGAGGGCAGCAGCCCACTAAAGCCAGATCCCACGTAGAGGGCCTGCGTGACTCGCTGACCGGTTTGAGTCAGCACGCTGAGTGCACCAGCCTCATCACCTTCTGCGGCCTGACGGCCCACCGGCAACAACGCGAGGTGGGCGAGATACGGCGCAAAGGTGATGGTTGTTGAGCCATCACAGATAGAAGCGATGCAAGTCAGGGCGAGCAAGGTGATACTTTGAGGTTCATCGCCACCGACTCGAGTCGTGTGATCATAAAACCATATCAGGGCGGTGCAAGCCAGCGCGGCCACAAGCAGCGCGCAACCAATGCAGGCACCGAGATGGCGGGCAGACTCTTGTAGCCACCCGAGATGCAGAGCCCCGGCGATGGAAAAGGCAAACAAGTTCCCGGCCTGCACGGCCAGCGTCAATCGCGAAGCCTATCAACGTGTTTACATCCGTAGAGCGTGCAGTGAGGAAACACGAGGGACGGCAGCCGATTAGCAAGCCGCAGACGCACCTACCAAGGCCCAGCCCTCGGGCTGCGTGTCCACGAGCAGCGGCAGCTCAGCAAAGATGCCGCTCACGGCCACCCAAGCACCCAGCCCGATGCAAAACACTGCACTCAACGGCAAACAGCTTCCAACAGCTGCCGCCATGTTGTTCCGCGACTCCCGTCGATTGGCTCGGACTCATCCGCACTCGCTCCGACACAAGAAAAAAAATCTTGATTTTTGGTTTTTTCTTGAAGTTTGCAATTTATTTTATTTTTTTTATTTTATTTTCATTTTTTGCAAGCAGATGAGAAGATTACTCAAGGATGCTGAAGGCTCGACCCGACGCGCTGACGTCTAGCATTTGAACAATCATCAGCACATGATCGGCGTGTACCAAATGCTGCATGTTCAATCGTTGTTCCCAAATACGCCAAGATAACCAACTCTCGGTAAATGCGAATTTGTGATCCGAATGAGTTTCCGTGAACTTCAAAGACTGGACTTGATATGGGAGTCGGAAATGTAAGTGCTTCGTATCTCAATCTCAATCTCGATTAGATTCTTCAGTCAGCCATCAGTCGTGGTGAAACGCGATACAGGCGTGACTGCTTCCTCGTGCTTTGACGACTCTCTTCATTCGACGAGTAATAGACAGAGGTCCGACAAACTCTCTTTGAACTATGGACATTCTATGTCATCTGGCGACCTCGAATAGGAGATCGGGGCTTCTGTAGCTTAAGCTTGGTCGACGGTCCGTACGGTCTGGCACACATGCTCAAAAAGATCGTCTGTGAGCTCGACACCAAAAACCTTGGCCATGATCGTGGTCCAGCCTCGAAGAAAGCAGACAAAGCCATCTTCCACCTAAAGAAACCCCCGAGCAGTGTACAGTCAATAGACGGCGAGCATGACGGGAGAAGAAGAAGAAGAAGAAGAAGAAGAAGAAGAAGAAGAAGAAGAAGAAGAAGAAGAAGAAGAAGAAGAGGAAGAAGAGGAAGAAGAAGAGGAAGAAGGGAGGAAGAGGTCATCATCACCCAGTTGAGGCAAATCAGGTTCCATCCACCTCTAACTAAGAAAATAGACGAACAAGCAGCGCAAGACCGAACCTTGAGGGAGGCCACTTTGGCTTGGTCCAAAGCCTGGTGGTAGAAAGGACGAGCACCTCGATAGTTGAGCTCCCAAACGACGCATTGATCTATCGTTGCAAACATGAGGCAAGGTGTGAGGTGGAGGGCAATCCAAGGCACGACATCACGAGCTTCAACGCTGCCGGGGCAGCACCAGCGCCTCTTACCAGGCCATTGAAAATCACTCGCCGCCAGCGGCGAGCCTGGGCGATCCTTGCCCAAGCCCGTGGCATTGACAACAAAGGACCCCGGTCCGCCGGCTGTAATAAGCTCGCCGTTGCCTGGACTGCCGCCACGCACGTCAACGACCGAGACCTGCTGACGCGCCTGGCAAACGCGGTGCGCCCAGGCCAAGCGCTGAGCATCCACGTCTGTCAAATCGATACGAACATTTGGAAACAGCTCGCCCAAGACTTGCACGACAGACAAGCCGGCGCCCCCGGCACCCATGACAATGGCACGCGCGTTGGCATGTCGGGCAAAGTGGTCCGACTCGAGGAGGCTGCGCAAAATGTAGCGATTGATGTCAAAATCAGCCGCCCAGCCATGCAGCTGCCCCTTTTCGTCCTTGTAGATGCAGCTCACTTCTCCATACTCATGAGCCAGATCATCACAGGAAGCAAACATGTCAGCTCCAGCTTCGTAAGCCGCCAGCTTGTGTGTGGTGATGAGGGCGCCGCGCATAAGCGGTGTGTCCCGAAGTTGCTGCAAAATGGGTCGCAAAGCGGTGTGTGCTGTATCGGGAGGGAAATCAACGCCCCGCAGCTCCACGTTGATCAGTCCCATGGCCTGGCCAAACACCGGAAAGAGTTCGCGGCTGCGGCTGGCGCCAGTGTTGACCCCGATGAAGAGCATCACATGCTTTGGGTCCTTTGGCGTCGTCATCGTCAAGGTGCTGAATGTCTCGTCTGTGACCTTGAGCCTCTTCTTTGCACGTCCTTCTCGTTCTCATCCGGCGCTCTCACCGCCAACAAGACAAATTCCCTCTCTTACACTGCGCCGCGCAGCTCTGTCACCACTGACTTATTCAAAAAGAAAATAAAAAATAAAATAAAAATTGATACCACTTCAAAAAAAAAAAAAAAAAAAAAAAAAAAACGTCAATTCACATCACGAGCATCGTCAAAGGTCAAACGAAATAGTAGACGGCACGCGTTGTCGTCAGAATACTTGAAACATGGATGGGCTTAGCTCTGCGGCGAATGGGGCAAGGGCAACCATGCGCTGGTCACATGGGGTCGCAAGGTACGGTCAAAACATCAAATACTTTCAACCCAGTCAGCATTGACCGGGTCGTCGATTAAGCCTACTGGCCGTTGGCTTGAGACTGGCGGGGAGTTGAATTGTCACCGTCTTGGTTTGATGCGGGCAGCACGGACGGTGGTGCTGGCCCTGCTTCTGCCTCGCGACTGCTCCAATATGCTGCCATGGAAGAGAGAGCACTCAGAGCTGACATTTGCATGTAACCGAAAAAGCTCGGCGCTAGGTTTGCGAGCGCAGACCGACTCTGAGATTTCACATCAAAGTCAAGGTATTGTGAGTTGTCGTGCCTGTGCCAGCTGCCAAAACATGTTTTTGCTCTTGAGATTTCGTCGCACACCTGAGCATAGAGGGTTGCATCGGAATGTGCGTTGAGCATCTGGTTCAACAAGGCCGGTACGCCAGCCTCGCGTAAGGTCGTCAGCTAGGGGGTCATGCACGCGCGCAAGTGAGCACTGGCGCTGCGAGGCAGAGGCCATGAGCCATGAGTCACGAATACATGCGTATGGGCAGCACCGCTACCTGTTCAGTGCGGTCGAGATCAGCCACAGGCCCGCTGACGGTCTTGACAATGGTCGCAAAGGCTTTGCAGCAGGCCACGCTGGACAGATGGGCCTTGGCTGCCGTGATCAGGACTGTCAAATTCTACGCATCCATACAAATAAACCAATAACGGATAAAACAGTGAAACCAAGGATGTTGGAAATGAGTTCCAGTACAGCTGCAGCTCGTTCGGCCTGTCGGAGCCTGAAAAGAAGCGAACCTTTTGCTCAAGAAGCGTTTGCACGCCACGATCCGTTTGTGTGAGGAACATGAAGCTTTCCAAGGCAAAAAGAACCGCCGCCTGGCGTTCCGCGGTTTCCGCCTTGGTTTTCTCCCCGCCGCTTGTGGGCGATCGCAAGCATGCCAAGAGCATCTATTCAAGTTATTGATAAGTCGTAGGCGAGGGTAACGCTCGTTCCAAAGGTCTTCGAAGCGGATAACAGCGGTGTCGGCTCACCTCGACAACGTTATAGTCCAGCAGAACACGCTGGTTGGCTTCATGGTCTGTCTCATACAGCGGCAGAACCAAGACGTGAGCATTGTGTGGAGGCAAGGCAACTGGGAGAATTGTCCCGTTCTCTTTTTCGGAGAGCCTGCGCCAGCATAGTTGGAGGGGAGTGACTCGAATCATGTATCATGGCCCCCCCCTTACCTTCGCACAGGTTGCAAATGAAGTTGCAGAAGGCACGCTCAACGTTCATTGCACGGGGCCGTCGGGCAGGGGCCTCTGTTCCCTTGGCCTTGGCGGTGCTGGAAGTGCTGGAGGTGCGCCGCTGGCGACCAATACTTTTAAAGTAGGCCTCCATCCGGGTATTGATGCTGTTAAAAACCCCTTTCTGAACCATGTACTCTTGTCCAAAATTGGAGCAGCTCATAGAGGCTAGCGCTCCCAAGCCAAGCGCCTAAGCAAGTAAATCATAAAAGCAAGGTGGTAAGGTTGGTAAGGTGTTGGATACATGACTTTCCAGACCCGTAGATCTGGGCCTGGCCACGCACCAGCATGTCATGGTTGTCGACACATGCTTCGTGGGCAAGCACAGTAGCCACGGTCTCTGCAGCCTCGGCCCTGAGCAGCGGCTCTTCGTTGGTCACGAGGGCAGAGAGGTTCCAGAGAGCAGACAACCCCAGCTCCTATGCTCTCGAGTTGAGCAGCACACGCATGATTGGAAAAGCGACACTCGTGGGTCAGGGTCCATCCCGTGCCCAGCCAGACAGAGCCAGCAGAGTTGGGAGTTGGTGCTACTGACCACGACTTCGGGAAACGAGATGCCACGCAGAATAGATCGCCCTATGGCTTGGACGGTGCCCGACTCGATGAGGCGCCCATGCTCTGCCACCTCGGCGGTGGCCACAATTGTCAGAAAGGCCATGACCTCCTGCAAACACCATACCATGGACCATGAGCGCTGGGCAGCAGCGCAGTGCTCACAAGGCAGACCGGTGTTCATCTGATGCTGAATGACTACCTCAAGCGTTACTTCACAGTCGGCAGCGCCGTTGATGTAGGCTGCAAACTGCAAGGCATATTCCAAAGGTGGGACGCCCTTCAAAAGTTGCAGGTGGGTTGACATGAGGATCAGGCGACATTAGTGCCCGGCACGGATCAGAAAGTAGGCATTGCAGTGAGGCAAAGAGACACGCAGGCGAATTGACTAAAGACTGACATCTTCTGCTGATGCTTGCGCCTTGAGATCAGTCGCAGAGGCATGCCGGCTATGAACACCAAACAGCTGCGGATGAAGGAGCCGTCGGATGCCGGGCGGATTCTGTGGGGCGATCGCCAGGGATGGGTCTCACCTGCGCCGGGGTTTGTTGGCCGATGGCGAGCGCTCAACCATGGGAACATCTTCCTCCTGCAGTTCAATGACGCCATCAGTGATCATCAGCTTTCCATACACCACGAATAATGCAGTGGCGCTACCAAGCCAGCAGGGTGGGCACGCACCGTCAACGCATCGTGTTCCAAAGTGGCAGCTGGTCGCGGTGTGAATTCAGGCATCTTGTCGATCTCCACAGTGACTATAACCGTCACCCTTCCGAAACCCTCCTGCACTAGCTGGCCACCTCTTGACTCGAGCCCACCCCGGTACACTTGGAAAAGACCGTGCGGCAACGGCAGGCGTCAGGGTCGGCAAGGCCAGTCGGATGTTGCGCGTTCAGAGAAGACACTGAAACGCTGACAATTGGCTCCCGGTCTGACAATTCCTAAAATGTCTGACATTTGGCGAGTCAAGAGATAGAGAGAGAGAGAGAGAGAGAGAGAGAGAGAGAGAGAGAGAGAGAGAGAGAGAGAGAGAAGAGAGAGAGAGAGAGAGAGAGAGAGAGAGAGAGAGAGAGAGAGAGAGAGAGAGAGAGAGAGAGAGAGAGAGAGAGAGAGAGAGACAGAGAGAGACAGACAGAGAGAGCGGCAGAGGGAGAGAGACAGAGGGAGTTTGAGAGAGACAGAGTTTGAGAGAAGAGAGAGGCAGTAAAAAAAATAGAGAGGCAGTTGCCTTCTTCCTCTCACTCTCAAGATGGCAGCGCGGCAGGAGGAGAGTCCGGCACAGTGGCGAGAGCCGATGCCCGACTTTGCCTTGGCCGATGCTCTGCAGTTGGACCAAAAAAAGGAGTTGTTTGGCGTCAAGATTTGCCCGTGCGTTGTGCTTCTTTGTATTTGGGCTTCCATCTGGCCCGGCAGTCCTGGCTCTTTCACGTGGGCAACCCAGCTCATTACAGCTTTGTGCGTGTGTGTTTCAGGCATGCATGCTTTGGCACACCAGCGCGATATTATGCCGCTGCTGTCGGCAGCAATCAAGTACGAGCTTTTCCCCGGCGAGATTGTTCGGCTTTCTGGAACTCACTCGACCACAGCTCTCACAACCCGCAACCGACGTTTTGCGTGCTTGCATGTTGCGGCGGCTAGGTCACCTTGTGCGAATATTCGGCACCTGAAGATCGGCCAGGGCAACTTCAACTGCTTCAGGTCTACGTTGATCGTGATGTGAGTACCGGCTTGGCTGAGTACCGGCTTGGCTGATCGGACCGGTCGATCTCGTCCTCATCGACACTTGCCCCCCTACCATTTGCGTGCGTCCATGCTGGGAAAACTGCAGCGATCAGAGATTTTCTACACTTGTGAATGGACCATCCGACACAGCACCACCAGCTCGCATCTCCTGCTGGCAGCCGCCGGTGCCAATGCCATCATTCGAGTCTTCGAGTGAGGACGCCGACCTGGGTCATGCTGGTTTTGCATCCATTGTCGCACTGCTCACATGCATTCCGTGCACCCATTGTCGCACCGCTCACATGCTTTCTGTGCACCCGCAAATTGCTTATCCTGTCACTGCCCGTCAGTGCCAACACATTTGACAACGTCGCGGTTCGTGCACTCTGCTCCAATCTCTGCCGGCACGAGTTGTCAAATCATTCGTTTCTCCAATGGCCTCCTTATTTCGCTCGCGCTTTCTTCGCACTCGTCTCACGGCGCACGCACGCACAGAGCCTCAAGGGGCACGGGCACGCCATAAACGAGCTTAAAATTCACCCCACCGAACCCCATTTACTGTTCTCAGCAAGCAAAGGTCGATCTCAGTGGGCAATCGTCTCGCCGGACGCAAGCCATGCATCAACGCTCACCGGCCCCGCGCGCGTGTATAGATCATACAGCCCGTCTGTGGAACCTCAACACACATGTTTGTGTGTGCGTGTTTGGGGGTGAAAAAGGCCATCGCGACGAAGTTCTCTCCTTGGTACGGCAACCATGTGGCCAATCCAGCTAGTGCAACGGCCTGTGCTCATGTCCCCGGTTGTACTGGACTCACTCTGGCGCGCGCTTTGAGCAGGACATTCATTGTACCGGTCGCCTTCTGGTCACTGGAGGCATGGACCAAGCAGTAAAAGTTTGGAAGTTGGGGGATGCGATTGATCAGGTGAGCTTCTTGGAACCGTGCTTGCGCATACCATGAACCATGACCTTGAGCATTTTGCTGCAGCGTCATTGCGCCTTTGCAACATGCGTGCGGCCGCTGACCCAGACTTTGTGCCAATGGTTTTGTTAGAAACTCCGCGAATCGGATGTCTACAACGTCGAAACGGCCAGCCACGCGTACGTCCCACGATTGAATGTTCTCTTGCTATGCCGGCCTGTGCACCCCGCTGCAACTTTTGCAAAAGCTGGTGTGCCCCAACTGACGAAAGCCATGGCCGGTCACGTGCCTTGCTCGCACCGCTTGGCAGATTTCAACCAAGCTCACAAGACTTTCCCACCTTCTCGTCCCGTGGTGCACACCGCAATTACATTGATTGTGTGCGATGGCATGGTGACTTGATTCTTTCCAAGGTCGGTGCGGGGAGCTCATAGCCTTGTCCCACTCGCATTTGATGTGTGAGGCACGCAGTTGCAGAACAGCAGAGTCAAGTCAGCCAACTCGAGCTTCATCGCACTTTCTTGATTCGTTTCCTGCTTCCTTGCTCTCGTGTCATTGACAATGCAGTCGACAGAGGACCGAATCCTGTGCTGGCTGCGGGAGGGAGCCATACGCTTGGACCTAGATGATGTCCGTGGGCTGCTCCAGCATGACACGCCTGCCCGCGAGAGCTAACGAGGGGGTTCTGCCAACGTTGAGTCTCACTGCCAACGTTTTTGGGTCTTTTTCAGAAACGCCGCGCCCTGGAAGGCGACCCTATGACAGTGCTGCAGAGGTACGAACAGTTTGTAGGCAACCGTCAAACCAATCTTGTCTGCAGTCGGATACTCACCTGGGCCCTCTTTAGGCTGGATGTGCCACGATGCAATGTGTGGTATATTCGCTTTGCCTATGCGGCACAAGTACCGTTTGTGGGAATTGGAAACACGAGTATGTTTTCCATCAACATCATGCCGTTGCACCATCACACGGGCTCGTTTTACTCGTCAATCTCTGACTCTCTGGGGTGCCTTTCGTCGTTCCTCTTGATGACGGCTTGATTAGCGGGTGAAATTTTCCTTTACAATTTAAACGACACGGAGCGAAGCTCGCCTAGGTATGTGTGGTCTTGGTCACGATGGATTCTTGGATGTCGGTTGTCGTTCATGTTCTTAGGGTACAAATGCCACCTTGTTCGGTGCCTGCCTTTTCATTTTTTGTAGGGCTACGCTTCGATGTCGTGATTCCAAGCATCCCATCCGCCAAATTGACATTGCCAGCGATGGCAGGTGGGTTGTTGCGAAGCATACTGACTTTTGCTCCACGCCGCAAGGCAACCTGCGAGGCTGTCAGCTCATTGGCCGCATGTCCGGTAGAATACTGATGGCTGTGAACGATGTCGGTCAAGTCTACTGTTGGGACACGGCCAAGTCTAGAAAAAGCCGCTCATGACCCAAAATCCAGACCAAACTGCGTTCTGCGGCGGCAGTGGCAATTGTCTGCTACGCGGCCGCCTGCATCTACACTGGGTCTCATGACATTTGAACAGAGCAAAAAACATAAACACCGACACACCGACACATCGACGCATCGACACATCGACACACGGGCAGAAAAAGACAGAGACAGAAAGACAGCCAAAAGCACATAGGCACAATCACAAACAGACACAGACAGACAGACAGACAGACAGACACAAAGACACAGACAGACAGACAGACAGACAGACACAAAGACACAGACAGACAGACAGACAGACAGACAGACAGACAGACAGACAGACAGACAGACAGACAGACAGACAGACAGACAGACAGACAGACAGACAGACAGACAGACAGACAGACAGCCTGAGAAAAAGAGAGAGAGACAGAGAGGAGACAGAAATGAATTGGTTTGGTCGGTTTGAGAAAGAGAGAAATAAAGAGCAAAGACACAGAGACAGAGAGAGACAGAGACAGACACACACCATCACCAACACCTAACATCGAAAGTGTCACACTTTCTGCTTTGTCACACACACACACACACACACACACACACACACACGACGCTGGACTGGACTTGGGGGGTGATTTGGTGGTGTGCTGAGACGAACGGTCCCCAGGGTGCAGGGGGCGGGAGGGGGATGGGTGGTGAGCTGAGGTGGGGGAGGAGAAAGATAGGTCAGGGGCACAATGTCCTGGACTGGGATTGCCTTGCTCGTGGCTCTTGCGTCCACGGGCGGGTATGGCCAACACGCGTGTGCAAGTCAGCACTTCCCCGGGATTCCGGACGTTTTCTGTGCGACCTCGCCCTGCAGGGTGGAGTGCCCGTACCCTTATCCTCCGGGCCAAAACTACACGGCCTTGGCCACCTGCACGAATGGTTCATGGGTTCTGAATCAGGCCTGTGATGTGTGCAGGCTCTGCTCTAGTTTTTGCCAAGGCGACTTTCCAATATATACGTATGCGCACGAGGCTGCCACCTTTAGTGCCTGTTCGCTCCCAATGCTGGAGTATCCCTTGCCGGCCCTGCCCAGCATATTTCGAAACATGAAATTTCAAGGCGCTGGCACATTCACACTCCGCAACGGCATCTTACGTCATCTTGAGAACATCAGCTCCGTCTGGCTCGAGGGGTTAGGACCAAGCGTGGCAGCCCGGCTCTCTCTGACGGTCGAAACCCATGCCTTGCCCGTCTCGACCGAGTTTGTTCGATTTGAGTTTGTGGAGATGGATCATCCTCCCTATTTCGAGAGCCCTCACCTGATTGACATCAGTGTTGAGCGAAGCTTTTTTCCCAGTGTACTCAATCTTACCCTCATCACAAAATGGTGTCCAAAAGTGCGTATCTCGCCAAGTCCTCGTGACCAAAGCCCAGGGATGCAAAAGGCACATTCTCTCTTGTATCCAACCCCCCAATCCCCCTAACCCTTCTTGGCCCTTTGCACTGCTTGCTTTGCGTACTGCATTTGGTATTTAACCATGCTGTCTTGCTCGTGTTCATCTTAGTTGACGTCGCTTCGCTTGGATGGAACCTACCTTCCCCTCAGCCAACTTACATTCGACAGGAACGACATGTTGTCTCTTGAAAAGTTTTCTCTCTTCCTGACCGACCTGGAACTGCTTGACGGGTTTCCGTGGAAGAGTATGCCCAATCTAGTTTATCTGCAATTGCAGATGAACAAAAGTCCTGTGCTGCTGGAGAGCACATACCTACCCCGGCTCGAGAAACTTTTGCAGCTGATATTAATCAATCGTCGGAGTGCCTTTCAATACATTGGAGTCGACAGTATGGTAACCTCCTTGGATATGAAGAACATCCGCACGTTTGCCGACTCCTTTATTGATGACCGCGTGCAGCGGACCCTTGCCATATTTGAATCGTTTGACGACCACCTTAGTGGATATGGCCAGCCGCAAAGCTGTTTTCTCATGTGGGCGTTCAATGAACTGCGCCAAGAAAGATACAAACGCGTCATGTGCTTCTGTCACCCGCCTGCGGAGGGTGTGGCTGGCTTGGTCAACGCCTCGCATTGCCCTTACCTGCAGCCCATTCCTTGCCGGGAGGACAACAGCACGTTCTTCTTCTCGACCCAGTTATGCAACGGTGTACCCAACTGTCCAGCTGGAAGTGATGAACAGTATTGTTCTGGAGTCATCAGCATGAAAACTGCCAATACGCTCGATTGCTATGCTATGATGGTACTCAACGTCACCAATGGCACCGTTGTTCTGTCCCCTATGGCTGAAGAAACACCGGAAAACCGCTGCGTGACAGGGTATGGTGTCATGCGAGACTACGATGCCGTCGAAGCTGTCTTTGGCACAAACATTTTTCGGTATGTGCCTGTTTCGTCCTGATCAATACCATGCCTGCCATCCAGGCGGTGGACGCTAGACTGCCCGGTCTTGATTTGCACAGAGTTCATGCCTTTTCTCTTGCTCACATGCTTGTGTGGTTTGCAGTATTATGCGCAACACACTGAATGGTCGCTTGGAAAGCATGGTCAACTTTCTCTTGGTGCAAGATGCAATGGAGGTCCAACTCCTATCTCCAACAGTTGTGGTTGACGGCACCCTGTTTGGTGAAGTTGGACAGCCGAACCAAACCATGCATGCCATCCTTGTGAACGATGCACAGTATCTGGCCCAGTTCAAAGAGCGGTATCCAGGAACAGCCCCGATATCACCCACAATCTCGACAACTCGGGCCAGCTCGACGTCCACTGCGGGGACCCGTGCCCGTGCTTCACACCGTGAATCGCCCGCTCGCCTTGTCCTTGGCGCGTCTGTGGGCGCAGTGGCGATGGTTCTTGCAATCTTGCTGGCGGTGTGGTTTTGGCGCCGGGGCCACAATCAGGCGCAGGCCTCCGAGCAACTTGTCATTGGAGTCATGGAAGCAGCCAGCAAGGACTATCGGGCACGCTTTCCTCACTTGCAGGCCGAACCGGTGCAGTTTTATGATCAGCGGCAGCTACAGTGTCGCACCCTAGCCAGCACGGGCAATTTTAGCCAGGTGTACCAGGTTTGTATCCACCCGCTCTCATGCTCGCGTTGGAGACTCTTGCTTGACGACTGCGGTGCTTTCATGCTTGCTGCAGGTCCAACTTGAGAGCTCAGAAGGCCCGACCTTGGCGGCGCTCAAATATCTTTTGGATTCCAATACGGATGTGCGTAGCCTGGGACTGCCTGCTGCGCTTACCGCCATTTAGCACGATTCAGCCTCCACGGCGATTGTAAAAGTTTGATTGCTGCAGCTCACCTGGCATGACATGGCTGCGTCGCTAGTCTGTTGCCTGGATGCGAGAGCTCATGCTGTTACAGTTTTTGCGGCGATGTGAGCACGTGGTGCTGCTTCATGGCGCGGTCGTCTCTCAGTACGTAGCCCCACGACAGTGTTTGATTGCCTTCTCTGAGCTGCTTGCTAGTGGATTTTCTGATGTCTTCCGCGCCTGACCCATGCATCTGCATACAGGGAAGACCAAGCTGGCTTAAAGATTGGTATGCTCATGGAATGGGCCCCGCATGGGTCACTGTTGGATGTGGTGCGGCAAAATCCACACTTGTCAGCACCGTCGTGTCAGGCAGTCGCGTCTCAGGTGAGCAAGCCATCGTCTACTGCCTTCAACTCTTTCTAGACAAGGGCGAGGTGGTACTGCCTGCTTTGACGTGTTTTTTTTTTTTTTTTTTTCCTTAGGTGGCGCAGGGCATGTCATTTCTGGCAAGTGCTGGCATTGTGCATCGTGATTTGGCTGCACGAAACGTGCTCGTCTTCTCCGCTGCGCCCATTCATTGCAAGCTGGCAGACCTTGGTTGTACGTTGGCCTGCTCCTATCCTTGCCTGTTGGTTACTTCGAACATGACGACACATGAGTGCGAGGCTTGCCTGATGAAACTGCTTGTCATGCGGTCGAGGCGCAGTGTCCCGCGTTGTAGCGCAGACCGACTACTACAAGAGTAGCCAAATCAATGAGCTGCCACTGCGGTTCGTCCAGTGTGCCAGGCAGCATAGACGCTTCGTTGTGAGCCTGTGCATCGTGCGCTGATGTGTATGAAACTGATAGGTGGATGGCGCCAGAGGCCATTCTGCAGCGCCGTTTCTCGGAGCACTCTGATGTGTGGTGAGCCTGTTGAGGGCAATTTGCCGTGACAGCACGGCGATATGTAGCTCATGAGCTGCCTGGCCGTGCCTGTGATAGGTCTTTCGGCATGTTGCTATGGGAGCTTCTATCGGGGGGCCAAGCACCTTGGCGTGAACTTTCAGTGGCATATATTTCACAAGCAGCCAAGCAAGGCCAAAAGCTGCGTGCGCCGCGCTCGGATGTTCCCGTGCTTGCTCGGTGAGATTTCGGTAAAGGCCAGTTTACAGTACCTGCAGCGGGCTCACACGGCAGCGGCGGAATATGGGGCTTGCTCTTAGAATTTTGCTCGAGTGCCAAGCTCTGCAGCCAAATGCACGACCTACGTTTGCTCAGATTGTGGATGTCATTGGCGTCCACTCGGACACGGGACGACCGGTCTCGGCAGGCACTGCATGGGTGCGTTGAGCGTGTCTGGCCCGGGTCTTTGAATTGGGGACCTCATTATGCGTTTGCATGCATTCACGCATTCATTGGCGACGTAGACGTCACTTCAAGAAGAAACAGCCATGTGATGCTTCATGATTCGACTTTAAGATGAGAGGATTGAGCGGTGGTCCCACAAAGTGAGGACATGGCCATCTGACTAGGATTTAGGGTCTCTTAAATGTGTTTGTACAAATGTCAAGCTCAGCAGCGCGGGTAGAAGACAAAATGCACCTGCTTGCTGTTCACTTTTCCTCCTGCAACATCCCCCTTCACATTACACATTATATCGAGCGGAGCTGTGCTTGCATGTTAATCGATTTTTGTTTGAACTCCTTCGTTATCCGGTCACTACGGGTACACTGGTTGCAGATTGCTCATAGTAAAAAAAATCAGCACAGGTGATACTTGATGTCACGAAGACTTGCTCGCGATCTCCAGGGCAGCTTCAATATCAAATTCTTGTTCATGTTGCGGCTCGGTCGATGAAGTTGCATAGGCTTGTGGGTTTGCTGCTGCAGTTCCGGCTGCTTCATGGTTCTGTGCATCTGCAGAGCGTTGGTTCGGGTGGGTATGCTGACATGGATAAGCGTGCGCACATGACTCTTGATTGAAGCGGTCGGCAATGAAACATCATACGCACCTGGAGGTGCTCGTGTCGGCGGCGAGGTCGAAGCGTGCGTCTCCTCGCCCACAAAGTCTAGAGCACGTGAATACCAACCGGTCAGACGGAAAATCATAGTTTCAAGTTTGAATTCGAGGATGCTGTTGGCAAAACGGCCCCTGACAGAGAAGCCCGTACCGCTTCCAAGCAGCCCATCAAGAAGGGCCAGCGTCACGTCTTGATGTAGCAGCGTTTCAGCTGCGCCTTCGGGGTTATCCTAAGGATGACATCAGAGATGGCGTCAATCTCGTCGAGAAATGCAGGTGCGGGTTGCCATGGAAAGGCATTGACAGAACGCACCCAATCAAAAAGGTCCTCGTGCAACTGTTCTTGCAGGAGGTGGGTCACGTGTTGCGGTCGATTGGCTTTGCGACGCTGACAAGAGCGCGGAGGTGGCACATTGGTGAGCGACCGGTGCCTGCACACAGGGTGGAACGTGCTGTTGTAGTTCATTCAGCATACCTTGCTACCCGGCTGTGGAAGATTGGAAGACAAGGGCCCATTGTTCAGAGGCTGTGCGCGAGTTGCCTGTGTGGTCTGCACGGGACGAGGCGTGCTTGTCGGCTGACTTGCTGTGGATGAGGCAGTCGTGGTCGGATTGGAAGGTTGTGGGCGGACACTGGAGGCGGTGTATGCCAGGGCCTGGTGACGTTCAAGACGAAGAGCCTGGACATAGTCAAATACGCGATCTAATAGCTCGCTTGCACTCGAATCGGGCGCCTGACGTCGTAGATGAGCCTGTGCTGTATGGCGGCTGAGATCTAGCAAAAGTTGCTCAAGACGCGCTGGCTGCCCCTGCCCCTATCTCGTTGGCCCGTTGCATCACCAAAAGATAGATGGCTGTGTGAGCCATTGATCCGAGGTCATTGCGTTCTTCGCGCATCAACTCGAAGAGGCGTTTGAGATGGGTTACGCACCAGAGTGAGGTGGCGGCGCTCGACCTCAAAACTCGCAGCCGTGTTTGCCAAGCCATGGTGGCGCAAAAAGTCTGTCAAAAGGTCTGGGTAAGAAGTACCTTCACCCCCAGCACTGTGGTCACCCAGACCGATCAATCATTGCCTCCACATGATGGACATCACTTACCAGCCACCAGGGCTGCCGCATCCATGTTCACATGCCCGACTCAGCAAGAAAAAAAAAAAAAAAAAAAATCACACACACACAGAAAAACGTCTGACATGCTGATAATTTGCTCAAACAAGGAGGTCGGAGTAACACGAAGTCATGTTTGCAGCTGCACAAACTAACTCTCGATGCACGTTTGAATCAGCAACTTCTTTCATGGGAAGCTACAATAACATCAAACATAGCTTGAGCAAAATAAAACATCAACTTCTTCTTCGAAAAGTTTTTTGTTTTTTTTGGATCTCTCATCAGTGGGTCGGGGCTGCTGCTGCTGCTGCTGCTGCCTGCTGCTGCTGATGCTGCCGTGCCTTGTGGTGCTGATCGTGCCTGGGGCTTTGCTTCTTGCTTCCTTCCTTCCTTCCTTCCTTCCTTCCTTCCTTTCTTCCTTCCTTCCTTCCTTCCTTCCTTCCTTCCTTCCTTCCTTCCTTCCTTTCTTCCTTTCTGTCTTCCTTCCTTCGTTCTCTGCTGCTCTTCGCCTTGCTCCGCCTCTTCTTCGGGCTCTTGCTTTTCCTGCTCTTGGCTGACCACCCTCGGCATCTGCCTTGCTACTCCATTGTTTAGCTCCTCCTGCTCCTGCGTCTCCGCTGTCAAGTCTGCTTCATTAGCCTCTGCCTTGCTCATTGCCCGGTAAGCTAGCTTCAGCTAGTTGGCGTTTTGAACGACTCATGGGCGTGTGATCACCTCCATCGCTCTGTCAAGACAACATGGCTGCAGAGACAAATCCCAAGCGTTGCAAGACCGACGTGTGTCAGCTCAAGCTGCGCAGCCAAGAGCTCACCGGCGATGCATCGCTCGGTATGCCCCAGGCACTTGGTCCTATGAATTGATCACACGCCAGTCGCTTTCAAACGATTGCCCGACATTTTGATTGTAGATGGCGCCGATCCCGAGTGGCTCCGCCGGACCGGCAGCCGGGCCCAGCTGTATGCAGCTGGTTATAGCAAGGAAGACTTTGCCAAACCCATCATCACCGTTGCCAGCCCATACATGTCCATCCACATGTGCAACCAAAAGTTTCGTGAGCTCGCCGATGTTGTTGGAGGTGTGTTTCCTCTTCCCCCTGACTGACTCCTCTCATGCCGGCCGAAGTCTACCCCTTGTGGCTTTATGTTTGCCTGGTTTCTCATCCACCACCTTTGCGCACCTTGAACATGACGTTTGCTCTTCAGCTGAGATTGAGGAGATGGGCATGAAGGCCTTTGTCAGCCACCAGCCCGTCATCTCAGATGGCCAGACCATGGGCACCAGTGGTGAGGTCCCTTTGCCCAACATGTTATTGCGCTAGCCTGAAAAAAGCCACCCCACCTTACCCCACTCGCCCTGTGTCCGGCTTGATGTTTTTCTCAATGTAGGCATGCGCTACTCGCTACCCAGCCGGGACTTGATCGCCGATTGTATTGAGACCATGCATGAAGGCTATCGCGCCGACGGCCTGGTTGTTCTCTCGGGTTGCGACAAGACCCATGCGGGTTGGTGCAAAGCTCTATCCTGCCGGTTCCTGCTCACCAGCTGCACACTCACCACCACACGGTACACTAGGCGTGCTGATGCCCATCCTGCGCTACAATCAAGTCGGCATTGTGGTGTACGGCGGCACTGGGCGCTCAGGTACGTGGATGTTGTACACCTTCTCGGTGCCTGGACCGTTTGCGACTGTTCATGCCAACCACTCAACTTGATGATCACGCTCTCTAGGGGAGCACAATGGCGAAAAGCTCAGTGCTGGCACTCCCTTTGAGGGGTTGGGAAAGTTTTCCAAAGGCTTGTGCGTTGTTAATGGGCATGATCTGGACCCATTTCTTCAGACTCTGGGTAGCCCACTGGCTCACCCATCGCGTGGCTCATATAGGATTGATCTTGAAGACCTGAACAAGCTCGAATGCAACTCTTGTCCCGGTGTGGGCGTACGTCTTCTGCAAAGCCAATCGGGCTTGACCCCATCCGATTCAGCTGCGTTGCTTTGCTTCTTGTGCCCCAATAATCAGTACACCTGTCTTCATGCGACTGTAGACTTGCTCGGGCATGTACACGGCAAACACCATGAGCACATGCCTCGAAGCGTTGGGCATGATGCTGCCTGGAACAAGCTGTGATCCTGCGGCCCAGGAGGACTTTCGCACGTAGGTTGCAGCAGACGTTTGCTCGTAGGCCTTACCTGACGTGGAAACGCACCAAATTCCCACGCCTTTGGGCTTGTCTTGGATAGGATCAACCCCAAGATCATCCAGTCCTGTAAAGCGTCGGCCCGTGCTCTCCAAACTCTCATGGAACATCGCATCACGGCTCGCCAAATCTGCACGCGTGAGGTTGGTTTCCAGATCATGGACTTCTGCGCATAGATGGCATGCCTTTGTTCAAAGCGCTTGTGGTGCCTTGCTGTATTGTCTTGCTCTTGCAGGCCTTTGAGAACGCCATTACAGTGCTGATGGCCCTGGGAGGCTCCACCAACGGCGTGCTGCACCTCATTGCTCTTGCACGAGAGGCTGAGGTTTGAAAGCCCGTGCAATTTTGGTGACTGTTCCATCCGCCACATTCTTCAGCCGGCAGATGCAGACAAGACTGGCTCATTTCATTGCGCTATCGCTGACACACCACGATAATTAGGTGAGCTTGGACGTCCACGATTTCAACACCATCGGCGACCGCGTGCCATACATTGGTAACCTGGCACCTTCGGGCAAGGTTGGTTGGCCCTGCTCCTCCCAAAGCGTTGTTGCCACAGCCCGAACGAGGAGCCACAGACTTCTGATAAACATGACACCACCACACAGTACAATGTCATGGACTTGGCCCCGGTGGGTGGCTTGCCCGCCGTGATGCGAGCGCTGCTGGATGCGGGGCTCCTGCATGGAGAGTGCTTGACGGTCACTGGTACGTCGTGGTCAATCTCGAGTGTTTGGGAATGCAAGAGCATGCCTGTTTCTGTCATGACCCGCACGTTTCTTCCACATCGGCCGACAGGCAAGACAGTGGCCGAGAACCTCGCCCACGTGGCCCCGCCCGCAAGCACTCAAGACGTCGTGTACCCAGTGGACAAGCCCATCTCACCAGCAGGGCGGCATATTCGCATCCTGAAGGTTGGTATCTGTTTGTTCACTGCTGCCCGCTTGTCCTCGTATTGAATGGAAATAGTGTTCAGCCTCAAGTGCTATGCGCAAACCACAGGGCTCGCTGTGCCCGGGCGGAGCTGTGATCAAGCTCTCGGGCAAGGACATCCCGTCGCACCGAGGTCCTGCACGTTGTTATGATGATGAAAAGGCTGCGTACGAAGCCATCATGGCTGGGAAGATCAAGGCTGGTGACTGCCTCATCATTCGTTACCAAGGCCCAGCCGTACGTATCGTATCTGACAAAGGCCTTACTTACTCGGCACATCACATCATGCCTCTGCTCCCGCGTCCGCACGATAAACAGACTTAGGTAGTCTCCTCACCTGAGTCCTGCGCTATATGTAGGGCGGGCCGGGCATGCCCGAGATGTTGAGTCCGGGCAGTGCGCTTGTCGGTGCTGGCCTGGGCAAATCGGTGCCACTCATCACGGACGGCCGTTTTTCAGGTGCGCTTGGGGAAGTCACGCTTGCCTAACCCACTTTGTCCATCACATCAGCAATCATGTTTGGCATTGACGGCGCAGGCGCTTCACATGGCATTATGATTGGGCACGTCGTACCCGAGGCGCATCGGGGTGGTCCACTGGCCTTGGTCGAGGATGGGGACATGGTCAGCTATTCACTGGCTTCTCTGGAGCTGAACATCGAAGTGTCGCCGTACGGTTAATCTCGCGCCCCGATTGAATGATTTCACACCCTAACAGGGTTTGTTTGGAAGTTGCAAAATGCCAAAACCCGCGCTTATCTCTGGTTTAAACTTTGCACTTTGCTGTGCAGGGAGACTCTGGAGCAACGTCGTCAAAACTACACGCTGCGGGCGCCACCCTGTCCCGAACGCAGTTGGTTGGGTCGCTATTCCAAGCACGTTGCCAGTGCTTCGGAGGGTGCGGTGATGCACTGAACCATCAAGCAGTTCCTCGACTGTCAAGCTTCCATCGAGGTATCAATTTTGTATTCTGCGTACGTGTTTTGTGTCTTTTTCACCAGCGCTGTTCCTGCCCGTCGGCCTCAAGTATGGCCACCTGAGCATCAATTAATAGTCAAAAGAGAATCTGGCAGACGTGCATATCATAAGCCAGTTAGCGCATCCAAAAGGAGAATCCGCCCGTCTGATTGGTGCAATAGTCGGATGTATTCCAGCGCCCGGTCACAAGTTCACAATTTTGGTAGGGCGAAGCTTGGGCCGCACACCAACTCCTACAGGTTTGGTCAACATGAGAGAGTCGTGCGAGTGGCAGTGGGGGGCATGCGGTTGCCCTGAACAAGAAGCGCACCAGCTTGGTAGGTTTCCATCCACAAAGCACTGCGAGGCGTGCGATCGCCCAAACCCAGTCAGATCAGCCCACTCTGGGACTTGGGATGGTGGGGCCCAAGCCAACACCACAAAGTTGCCGGTAAACCAGCTTGAATCGGAGACATGAGTTGCCAGCAAGTCCTGGCGAACCACGATGTGACGCGCCACGAGATTGGGCGAAGAGGCTTCATGGTCCTTGTACATGTAATCTGCCTGGACAGCATTGTTACGCAAAATACCTTCGCGCCCGAGCTGTGAGTACAGGGGCCCGATTGGTGAGGGGTCGAGAAGCTGGGATTCCTGCCAGGTGGATGTGTTGAAGTAGACGCCGGGTTGCTGTGCAGATAACAACGTCCACCCGCCTCCAGCAGTCTATGCAAGGGCGAGAGGTGAGCTTTTTCTTGAGCTGAATGCTCGGAGGCAGCTGTAGGAATCTGAAAAGAACGGCTCTGACGCGCTTGTGGCCAACAAAGCTACTCGCTGGTGTGGCAGACGCACCTCCATATCACAGTAGACCAGCCAATTCTCAGCTGCCATCGGGGGTCGAATCCAATAGGATCCCGAGGTTAAATTGGACTGTGCGGCCTTGAGCTCGGCACAGGAGCTCGCCTGCAGCCCAAGCGCAAAGAGCGCGTCCTGTAGCTGGGTGATTTGCGCGTTGAGCTCCACCACACTGCGTGCGATTTCCACACCGTTGATGTAGACGCGGCCTTGCTCTTGCGCGCTGCCCGTGTTGATGTGCAAATTACCTTCGTCATCCAAGTGCAAATGAGGCTCAGCTGCCACGACTACCAGAACGACAAGCACGGGCCCGAGGCCAGCACTGCAGGCCTTGATCCAAGCAACCATGATCCCTGTCACGCCCTCCCGCCCTTCCACTCCTCCTGCACAAACTACATAAACATCTTCATAAAGTTACGTAAGGTTTCACTTGCGTACAACATTTACTCCCATATTACCGTTGAAATCATCGATGTGATTCGCTGACAGTGTGTGTATGTGTGTGTGTGTGTGTGTGTGTGTGTGTGTGTGTGTGTGTGTGTGTGTGTGTGTGTGTGTGTGTGTGTGTGTGTGTGTGTGTGTGTGGTGAAAACGTGTTTTACACACACAGAGATACTTGCGACCATCAGAAGATGCGGACGGGAACGGCAGCGGCGGCTGTGGCCGTAGTGGCGGCCTTGTATTATATGGCGTTCGAGTGGCCGCGCGTCAAGTTTCCTGTTCATACGTCGGGGGCCGTCATTGTCACGGGGGCTTCCACTGGCATTGGTATGTTTGTGGGCCGTCTTTTCTTTTTGCTGCTGCTCCTCCTGCCGTTTCACGACCCATGTGCACGACATGTGCACGGTGATCTAGGCTTTTCTACTGCGCGCTTCTTGGCCGAACGAAGCGACTTTGTCGTGTATGCTGGCGTTCGTTCGAACAAGGCAGCAGATCGCATCACGAGTCAAGGCCTTTCCAATTTGAAGCCCGTGCTGCTTGACGTGACCAGTGATGAGTCAGTCCAGGCTGCTGTGCAAGCCGTGGTCGATGATGGACATCCTCTCGTTGGCTTGATCAACAATGCCGGCATTTCCATCCAGCGACCCGTGGAAATGGCAACCTTGGCCGACTTTCAACGCGTCATGGACGTCAACCTCTACGGTGTACTTCGCATGGTCCAAGCGACTGGCGAACAGCTGCGTGCTCACCAAGGGCGCATCATTAACATTGGCTCCATTGTTGGCCTCATCGCTTCTGCCAGCGCTCAACGTGAGTGACCCTTGCGGTGGTGAACAATGAAACCGTCTGTACATTTGTTAACCCTCTTGGCGCTGCTCTCATGTTCCCTTGCGCGCAGCTTATGGTGCGAGCAAGTTTGCGCTCGAATCGGTGACGCACAGCTTGCGTGAGGACATGCAGCAGTTCAACGTTTCCGTGTCCATGATCAACCCGGGGGCCATCAAGACGGATTTGGGGGGTAAAATTGAGACCAGCTTTGAGCAGCTGCCCTCTGAAACCGCCCACCTTGAAGCCGTACGTCGTTCTGATTGGCTTGCCCGAAGCACGTGGCTTCAGAGCTTGCTTGCACCTTGGCTTGTTACTCATGTCACAAAACCCTGTAGGTGTACGGCAAGCTGATGACCAGCGTACGTGCACTCGCTGCCAAGGCGTTTCGACTGGGTGCTGAACCCGAGGACGTGGCCATCGACGTCATGCATGCGCTGACAGCCCCTTATCCCCGCACGCGCTACGTCAATGGCAATGCCCTGGAAGCCCCGGCGTGGGTGGCAACAGGCATCGCCTGGTTCTTTCCACAGCGCCTGGCGTCGCTCCTGGGCAACCCGATTGCGCTGGCGGAAAATTTGTGAAGCCCCGATTCGCTGCTTGGCTTCTTGCGTGTCAAGATGTCCCTTTCAGACGCGAAGCCACTCGATACTAAGCTTCAATTAAGGGTCGAAAACGCATACAAATCTGGGAAAACACGTTGGAAAATCAAATCAGAGAAATCAGAGAAACGGCCTTTCGCCACGTCACAAGTCTTCTTCCTCCCAGGCGTGAGCCAACAAGCAGCATTATTCAAGCATGAGGGGTGAGAGACCAAAAGACTCATCAGATACCAAGGAACAGGCCCAAGATGCTAAAACAGAAGGCCGCACGCACGCAAACCAAAGGAGAACAAAGGTAATAAATCGCAAGCATCGAAATGGAACGAATCATTCCACAAAGCCATAGTAAACAGTTTCATCCTCTTCTGGATAGGCTACCAAATCCATGCTTCGGGGCCGAGAGAGAGAGGGGCGCGACGGGACCTCGGGCACATATTCATCGGGTTCGGCGGAGAGTTGGTGTGCGAGTGCAGCCGTTCGACGAAGAAGGTCCATATTGGCGCTGCCGCTTGATCCGGAGAGACTGGGGCGGCTTGGCGGATGTGGTGGAAGCTCCTCTGGGATGGCTTCGCATGAATCGTGGAGGCTTGGCCGTGACGGGGGTTCTGGAATGTCAAGGTCTGCCAGGGAGGAGGAGGCAGATCCATGGAGGCTAGGACGTGACGGAATGGGCCTGACGTGACAGACCCAACCAGCCAAGGTTTTGAGAAAGCAAAGTTGAATTGTCGTGAGGTGGCCATCTGATATGGCAAGCACGCGGGCCCATGCACGCCTGTTGCTTACGGTGGGTCATCATGGGAGAGGGCCGAATAGGACTTGCTGCGGTATATATTGCCGTCTTGAGACGCATGGCTTCGTTCGCGTGAATGAGGACGGCTGTTGGGCACTGAGGTAAAGCCGCGATCTGACGAGCAATCGCTAATGAGCATCGGGTCGAGTGCGAAGGGCTACGACCAAGAAACGGTGGACATGTCTACTGACCATAGGCAGACTGATGAAAGCTTGGATTGGGCGATACGGACGCGGCACCGGAACGCTTGCCCGAGAGGGCATTTGATGTCCGGCCAAACATTTGCGAAGTGATACCCATGTTGTGCAGCGTTGTTTGCTGGGTCAAGACATCATCCACTGGATACGTCGGGTCGGCGGTCACAGGTGGGCTGGGGCTGACGTGGATACCAGCGCGTCCCCGAGAAGAACCGCCAAAATCGTTTGAGGAAATACCCATGTTCAACAAGGCGGTCTTTTGTGCAAGGACGTCCGCGTTGCTATCGGAAAAAACGATCGACTCGCGCGGGGAAGGGCTAGCCGCGGGCGGCGCGCTGACGTGCCGACGCACATGGCTTTTTTTTTCTTTAGTGTGGCGACCATGTGATGGACGAGGAGGCGTTTGCGGGGGCGCTGCAGCGTCATCACAGCAGCGCTGGGGACGCCAAATGCAACAAGAGACATTGAGACATTGAGCGGATTGGAAGAAAATACAAAGAAAACAAAAAAATAAAAAAAATAAAAAAAATAAAAAAAATAAAAATCAGCAGACTGAACCCAGCGGCAGGGCTGGCTGATGGGTCGAACCTTGAAGCGATCATGAACGCAGACTTGCTCTTCGAACGTGGACTGGGTGGCGCGATGCACGGGGACGCCAAGTCGGTGATACACTTGTCCGTAGGCTCGCATCTGCATATCGAATGAGCCAGGTCGAAATGAGATTCAAATTTGAATGCAGGAAGAAGGCATAAGAAAAATCAAGCAGAGTTTGCCGCGATAAGGGAGCCGCGCCAGGGAGCCGCAGTTCTTTGGCCGAGATTGTGACCCACCTCAGCTTCAGTATGCCAAGGCAGGGATGATTGGATGGGGAGATTTAAAGCTTTGAACTGCATGGCCGAGTTCAAAGGAACAGCCACGACACGCCGTTGCCCGGCAGTTGTCATGGTCTGGCAAATAGCAACGTGCTGTCGCATCAACCTGCGAGCCAGACCCGGGCTCAAGTGAGGGATGCACGCGTGGCGACGAAGAGCGCGTGTCTGCACGGAGGGGACGAGACACCGCACCGCTCCACGAGGATGAAGTCGTGCAGATGAGGTGTGCGTCCTCGGAACGGGTCGTCGCGCAAGACCACGAGAGCGGGCTAGAAGAACAGACAATGCAAGGGCAGTTGGTGGCGTTTCAAAGGCGTGGGAATGGCGGACCGACAAACAAGGCCAGCGGAGGGGGTGTGCGGGCTGTGAAAGTGTACCAGGCTGATCTGCTTCAAGGCGGCGGCTGTAGCTCCAGGCGAACGTAGCGCTTCGGATTGATAATGCTGGCTCCACTGAGTCACGGGAGTGGCAGTGTCAATTCCAGTCTGCCACACAGACAGGTCGATGGTAAGCTTACAGCTGCTTCAAACCACCCCCCTTCACGCGCCGCCGATGCAGAGCTGCTATACGGAGCTGGGGCGTATTCCGACCTCGGCAAAGGGCTCGGGGCACTCGGCCCCAATGACAAAGCGGTGATTCTGACTGTCCTTGCACACAAAATACTCATCCTAGTGGGCATGATGGGTATCAAACAGCAAGTCAGAGTGGCGAAACGGGGCTGGCAAGGGCGTCAATGGTGCAAGGCCGAGAACGGCGAGCAAGGTGCCGAGGAGGCAAAACGCACCACACAGGTGAACAGAATGATAAAAACGGTGTCTTTGGCTATGACATCGCTCTCGGTCAAGCCTGTACGTGCAAAGAGGGAGGTGGGGAGGTGGGGGTACGGAGCGCGGCGTGCGGGCTGATGAGCTCCACACCATTTGCCAAAAGGGGGGAGGGGAGATGATATCATATGCACGCATACCGTTCCAGCTTTCGATGAGACGCGCTGCCATGGGGAATCGAGGTTTGCTGGCAAGCAAATTTTCCAGGGACACGCCCGCCATGTCGGCGCGGCTGTGGCGCCGAAACATGCTGCCGTGCCGTGCGTTCAGACCTGCAAATTGCCCTCCAGCGCCAGTCGCAGGCGTTTGAACCGTACAGGCCCGTTCACCTTCCAGGCACACCGAACCTCATCAATGCCAAATCCGCTCCAGTGACCGTCGTCCCTCCAGCAGGCGCAAGCGCTGCAACCACATCCAGCCAACCAGTCAGCCAGCAGCCAAGAGGAGAGCCAGCCGCGCGCGCACGCTCCAAAGCAGCAGCAGCAAAAAAAGCAAAAAAATAGAGAGAGAGCAAAAAAGAGACAGAGAGGGAAAAAGAGCTGTTTGAACAAGATGATGTCATCGTCGCAAGCAGTCATTACAGCATTAACCTCAGTATACACGACAACAAGTTTATTTATTCACAGATTATTTCTGCCTGAACATGGTCATTTTTCTTCATCTTCCTCTCATAGTTCTGCGTTTGAATTCTTCTTCCATCTCCTTTCTCCAATTTTGCCACACACACACACCGTTGTCAGAAAGAAATGTCAGACACTTTTTCATGAGAAAAAAAAAAGAGAGAGAGGGAGAGAGAGAAAAACTGTTAGGGGGGCTTGCGTGTGCATGATAACGTTATGTGTGTGCCATTTACTCTCTCTCTCTCTCTCTCTCTCTCTCTCTCTCTCTCTCTCTCTCTCTCTCTTGTGCTGTTGCATCGGCTTGAACACGAGAGACCGGATTCGCACGAGTTGGTGGGGAGACGCGCCTGGTCATCTCGGGGAAGCGCCGCAAGGGTGGGGGTGTGTGTGAGTGAGTTTGGACCGCGAGATCTTTGAGGTGCAATTGGTGGCTGTCTTGGTTTGCTTGAGTTGGGGGGTGGTTGAGGAGACGTGTTGGTGAACTGGTCACCACGTTGGAGCCTGCCTCCTGCTTGCATTGAATCATTGGGCGACCTGTTGCTTTGCTGGTGACTTCAAGTGCCGAGAAGGCGTGCACGAACCCCATCATGGCCAATTACACTGCCCCGGGCTGGGCTAGCGCCTTTCATGGCCTGACTCACTACGACGAGCACCTCAAAGTCTACTCCAACACATCTGGCGCCAACCTTGAGCTGAATGAGACGTACCTTGATTCGCTGGGCGTGTTTGCCGCACCCTTTGTGGCTTTGGCCGCGCTCCTCTTCCTTGTGGATCTCGGCATTATGATTGCCGCCGCATGCTGCTGTTGCCGCCGCCAGGTCACCAGCATGGGCTGCTTCAATCTTATCCGAGGCCTCATCGTCATTGCCTGCATCATCGGCATGTACGTCTGCGTCTTTATCATTGGTTTTCTTACTCATCCCCTCGTCTTTTGCCTGCCTTTTGACTTTGCGTCAAACCTGCTCAACCGACCCTGACCACGATAGCCAGTAGCATCTCTCACTCATCCTTTCTCTTTTTTTTTTTTTTTTTTTTTTTTTTTTTTTTTTTTTTTTTTTTTTTTTTTGGTTTAATATTCGCCCACTGATGACACTTACACCACACACGCACAATCTTCTCAACTTTCTTAGTGTTGCTTCCCTGGGAGGATTGTACCCGTCCATGGAACTGGCCAGCGTCGTTGAACGTTCCATCTCCGATTGTCAGGACCTGCACGAAAGCTACATTGAAGCTAAACAAGATCTTACCGAAAATCGAGACGATGTATCGAGTGTGGCACAAAGCATCACATCCTTGGCCCAAACTCTGGTTGGTACTGCGCAGCCTGCTCAACAACTTTGGACGCCCGATGTGCACATGACATGGCTTGCTCACTTGAGGCCTTGGCTATCAAATCTGCTCAGGAAGAAGCAGGGGCGGATGAAAGGGTCGTCAATGAGTGTCGGGCCGAAGCACAAAGCGTAGCCAACGTGGCATCTCAGTTGCAACGCGTACTCAACGAATGCCCCAACCTCAATGTGAGCTGAGAGACCACCCACCCACATATCTTGTTGCTTGGCCAAGGCCGCTTGTTCTTCGCTGGCATTAAGCTTTGAAGCTCCTTTGACCCCACTTGCTCACTTGTCATGTCCGGCGCCCCCCACAGCTCAACCCGTATTACCACGATGCACGTGAGGCCGATCATTACCGGTGGGTCCTCGATTCATGTTCGGGGTTATCTTCCCGATTCAGCATCCCGCCAAGGCTGCTTGCATGTGCTCACGTCATTGCATGCTGTCACAGCCGCATTGGTGAATACTCTTGGACTGGATTGACGACCCTTTGGGTACTTCTCTTTTTTTCGGTACGTGGCTGGCCAAGCGGGTCGTCGATGGTCTTGTTCACTGATGGTGCTCACTGTCCGCCGTGCTGTGGCGCTTGCATCATCAGATCATATTTGTCCGCCGTCCCGGCGTTTTCAAAGCCGTCATGGGCTTCAGCTTGCTGGTGTTGCTGTTGGCTGGCATCCTGGCGGGTGCTTTCTTTGCAGCGACCGTGGGCTATGCCGATGTGTGCGTCGCCCCCGTCGATCTCATCGCCGCCAATGTGGATAACGAGAACGTCAACTACTATCTGTATTGCAACGGCTCTCTCAGCCCATACGAGTCCTACTACGAGCAAATTGACCAAACCTTTGCTCAGGCTAATGCCACACTGGCCCAGGTTGCAGCATACATTGAACGCAATGGCAGCTCCGCTGCCAAAGCACAGCTCGCCAAAGCTGAGACTCAGTACTTTACGCTTGTTCAAGACGTGGCCACGACTGAGAGCCAGATCTCATGCTCCACCTTCTACGCCCGCTATGTGGACCTCCTCGACAACGTTTGCAAGAGTGGCGGCAGTTGGTTCATGTATACGGCGGTGGCCAAAGCCCTGCTCTTCTTGTCCGCCATTTTGGCCATCACATTTGCTCTTTTGGGCTGCAAGTGGTTCAAGCTCTCGCGCAAGGAACGTCTCTGGGTCGAAGGCGAAGAGGCGGCCCGCCCCCTGCTCGATGTACGTCTTGCGTGCTTTGCATAGATGCTGACACGCCCTCTATTGCACTCCACCATGTTATCCAATGCGTCGAGCATTGCGTTCACGGTCAGATCACTCATCCGCTCCATCTCCGACCTGGTGCTCGCTCATCTTAGGCCTCCATCAATGACGCCGAGGCCAATTTGTGCTCTTACTGCTACGATCGGTACGCCTCGGCGCATCACGGCCACTTGGCCGCTTGGTCCTGTGCCTCACCCTCTGTTTGACATTGCCCCTGACCATAGCAAAGTCAATCGATCCTTCCGTCCCTGTGGCCATGTGGCTTGCGCGGAGTGCGCCACGACGGTACGTTGTATCCAGGTGGACCTTGCTTGCAGATGTCATGTCACACTCCATGTGGCTAATTTGACTCATCTTGTCCCACGTCACCCGCGGCTTTTGTTTCGGATGACTGCAAAACGATGGCAGATCAAAAACCGGAATTCGGGCTGCCCGCAGTGCCGCGCTCTGATCGAGGATGTGACACCCATCTTCTTGTGAAAACAAAGCAAGTTGAAATGAATCGGGTGACGTGTCGTCGTTGTTTTTTCGTTTTGTTTTTGTTTTTTTTTGTATCTTTTTGATTTTTTTTAACATGTAAACTTGCAAGATCTGCGCTTGAGGTCTGCAAGATGTTGGGACATGCCTTTTCCATTTTATTGTTGCTGTGTATCGTCTTATCGTCATGAGCGGCCACTCGAATCCCGTGGCTGCATCAGCTGTGTGCGCGTGCGTTGTTACGAGTGCCAATCAATATGCGATGAAGGCACATTTGCCCATGCCATGAACATAAATCAGTAAACAGGCCACATAGCTGAGGCAAACAGGCGAGTGCTCAAATGTCGATGATATCAGGACTCTTGGGACATATTCAAACAGCGGGCAAAAGCAGGGAAGAACCCGCAAGACCAGCAGAACCAGCAGATGACAAGAAAAATGAATAAAAAAAAAAAATACAGTGCTGACTTGACTGGTTCGATGGCGTGCCGTGCTCACGCTTGCTTTTTATTTTTCTTGTCCAAAGGTGCAGGGTCCTTCTTATCAGAGCGGAGAAGCTTGATGGCGCCTTGGACCATGCGCGAGAACCAAAAGAGATTCAAACTGGTACCCGCCACCGAGTTGAAGTAGAGCTGGATCACAATGTGGATGGGGTTGCGGGCAAAGATATCCGACAGATGACTCAAGGACATGTACCAATAGTACACGCCGCCCACCATGCGGACGACAAAAAAGAGGAAGATCATGATAAGGCCGTTGAGAAGATAGACGGTTGAGTCGCGGCCGAAATGACCAGCGGCGACGACGCGAAAATTAACAAAGGGTGTGGAGAGCTCCCACGTGAGCAGCGCAAGACCCATCCAGGAAGCGCGACAAGTGATGAGCTGCAGAAAACCGGTTGATCCCAGAATATGGTGCAGAAAAATGTTGGGGTCGGCAAACTTGGGCGTGAAGGGTGCCATGACGGCACAGAGGACGAGGTCATAGATGAAGTAGCCGCCGGTGATGCCAAACTGGAAGTTGGCCACCGAGCTGGCTTGCGCTATCGACTCGTTAAAGATGTCAGTGGTTGAAAGAAACCAGATGCTGAAGACGGCGCTCATCCAAGCATGGACGGCCCCAACAATGCTAGAGGGAGAGGGGGAGCCAAGTTGGAGAGTATGAGCGGAACATGCCCGAGTCATATCGCCAAAACAGCTGCTGCAAGGTCGTTTGAAAACAACACGGCGACCGAGAGATGCGCCAGATTGAATGAGGATGGGCACCCACCAAGAATCCCAATAAACTTGGTCCAAGAATGACTCGCGACGATAGCCCTGGGAAGAAAAGTTTGAAGTGTGCGAGCGAGCACAGGGCGGGGTGACTGGTGCGTCAAGCAGGCAGGCATTGAGCAGGCCGCGGGTGGGAGGCGTTAGTTGGCCAAACCTTTGAGACAATGAGGAAAAAGCCGCGTGAGGCCAGCAAGACCAGTCTAAGAAGAAGCAAGCAGGAAACCACAAAGATGAGGTTAAGTTATTCGGTCGTCGCATGGTCGATGGGCACACAGCCAGAACAGGGCAGAGTGGAGTGGGGACCGTCAGGAAGCAAACTCGGGTTGCTCACGTGTGGAATACGACACTCCAGACGATGATGCGTGCCGGGTCGAGGCATGGTCCATCGCCCACGTCGACTAGGCAAGCCGCCCCATCGAGGCCTGAGAGATCCGGATAGATCCAGGGCCACCACGATGCGCCATTGGACGGTACCAGGGCGTCGATTAAAACGCGCGTGGCCTGGTCCATCATGCCCATACTTGAGCAGCGACAACCGCCTCTGGATCCGTCGTTCACCCTGCACAAGAGCAAGAGAGAGAGAGAGAGAGAGAGAGAGCGCGCGCGCGCGGGGGCAAATGATGAATGAGCCAAGAGACGAGGCGAGGGGAGCAGCGGGGAGGAGAGAAGCGGGCGCGGGCGCGGGCTTTCGTACCAGAGAGGTCGTCAGGGACAGTCGAGAGGGTAAAAATGTGCGCATTGGACGTCGACAGCAACTCATTTCTCAACAACAATAACTTGACTGACCGGTGTATATGAATCTACATAAACTGGACCATCTACTACATCTTTCCTAATTTATCTGACAAGTATATTTTACAATAATTCTACTCATAAGCTAACGTTACTTTATCGTTACAATCTGCACGAACTTGTATATTGTCTTCAACAAGTTAAAGTAACGTCCAACCGTAGGGGATGGGTGCGCATTGGTCCTGTCTTGTTGCGGCAGGTGGAGCTGTGCTGGAGTGTCTTCGATTGCCGTTGTGGCACTG
>NW_001865049.1:766721-776612 GCF_000002865.3 Monosiga brevicollis MX1
ACGATGGCGTTACATGCGCAAGTGGATGTTGGTGCGTTGACTGGTCGATCCACGTTTGGTCTCGCGGTTGTGAAGCGTGACCACTCACGCATGCATCCCTGTGCGTCATGCCATGTGTCTAGGATGAGGAGTCGGCTGGTGACAGCAGCGACAACGAGTACTACGAGATCTTGGAGCTGTACCACGAGCGCAAGGCCTACGTGACCAACCGCCACACCCGCCGCTGCACCGTGTACCGCATCGAGCATCCCTTCTACCATCATGACGTATGTTACACCATGCCCGGGATCCTATGGGCCATGCCTTGCACTTGCGCTCATGCACTCCTTCTCTTGCGCGCAGATCTCCCCCAACGCCACTTTCACTGGCTACGAGACCTTGGGCTCTTACCCCGACCAACTGACCCTCACCCAGTGGTTCGACCCCCGCTACTCGTTTGAGTACGCCCCAGCCGTCCGCTACCAAACCTTTACCCACGATTGCGTCCCCGTTCGCGATGACAAGATGGGCGACTCTTTCGGTTTTGTGTATGAGGAGTTTGCCGATGTTACCATTGGCGTACGTCACTTTGATCGGGCCTACTTTGCATCGCTCGCGCGCACGTTTGCTTCACCACCTCACATTCAACATTCAACTGACGTTGTTGTATGACGTGCTGCAGATCTCCAACCCCAACCTCTTTATCCCTCCCCAAAACTGCGAGGAGGCTTTCTAAAGATTCGGCGAGCCGACCCGCCTTGACCTGGTTGCTGAATTGATATGAACCAGCCACTTTTCTTCTTCTTTTTTTTTTTTGCAAGCGAACACAAGTAGTGAGACAGCCAGGTATTTATTGTCAGACATTTTAGAGCATCACACACAAACACGTGAACCTCACAAAGAGGTTGCACTTTTTTCCTTACACCGTGAGTTACTTGTCATAAGGTACCCACGTTGACTTCTGTCTTCTCTCTCTCTCTCTCTCTCTCTCTCTCTCTCTCTCTCTCTCTCTCTCTCTCTCTCTCTCTCTTCTCTCTCTCTCTCTCTCTCTCTCTCTCTCTCTCTCTCTCTCTCTCTCTCTCTCTCTCTCTCGCCCCGTCCGTCTTGTCTGTGGCTGCCATTCTGATCGGTCTTCCTCTCCTTTGCCCCTGTTGTTGTCGTCGGGTATGCCACTGGTGGTGTCATCGACTCGCTTTCTTGCTGCATGCTCCAAACATTTTGCTGGGCCTCAACCCACGTTGATTTGTAAACGCCTCAACTCACACGATCTGGTCTGGGTGCTTCTTCCTGCAATCCTTGTGTCGCCTGCCTTGTCTGGCTTATCCTCGCGGCCTTCTCGGGCTGGTTTGGAGAACAGAGATAGCTTCTCAGGTTGGTCACCGAGCTTGATCTACTCGCCCGATTTCGTCTGTATTCGTCCCGGCGAGACTTTGTATTGCTCACGCACTGGCATCCGCATGGACATCGACCCGACAGACCTTCCAACATGGTTTTGGACATTGAATCCTTCCGTCCCCAAGAGGACCCCGAGGCCCTGGGCCCCGAAGGTATCCTTCTGGACTCGATTCGTTTCGACCCATCCCAACTCTGACCCTGTGTTGCTCATCGCCATCCCACCCCCAATTTCCTTTGGTGTTTCGCTCACCCTTTTCCCTTGGGCGTGTTCAGGCGTCAAGAAGATCCAGCGTGATCGCTACAAAGATGAGGGCCTGGTTCAGCAGATCATGGATGCTGATCTGGCTTGGCGCCAGACCGCTTTCAAGCGTGACCTTTACAGCAAGGTTAAAAATGCTACAGCCAAGACCGTGGGCGCCAAAATGAAGGTCAGTCCCAAGCTCGTGCCGACCGTGGGCAGGTCATCTGATGTCGAGTCAAAGTCTTTGCTCAAACTAAGCACTCCAATTGGCCAACCCTGTCAATCTACCCGGTCCCTGATCATGCGCCCACTGCCTCGTCGATCGACACTGACCACCCTATTCGATGTTTCATTTCTGCTGCACAGGCCAAGGAGGCTGTCGGCGATTCAGACGCCCTGCCGGCCAACATCACGACCGCTCTGATGGACGACCCCAAGGCTCTGACCGCCGAAGTTTTGGGAGGCCTCACCGTGACGCAGCTGCGCAAGCTCTCGGGATTCATCGATGAGGCACGCAAGACTGTTGAACAGTACGTTGTCTCTTGACAAAGCCAAAAACGTCCTGCCCTCTTGCGTTCTTGGGCAAGGATGTTAATTTTTCTTTTCTCATAATTCTTTAGGCAAGCGGCGGAGCTTGAGGCTCAGCGTGATGAGCTCTTGCGTTCCGTCGGCAACGTGCTGCACCCTTCGGTCCCCATCTCCGACAACGAGGACAACAACCTTATCCTCCGCACCGTCGGTGATGCGGCTGTGAACCAGACCCGCAAGGAGTATTCTCACGTCGACCTCATTACCATGATTGATGGCGTCGACACTCAGCGTGGCACCGTCGCCGCCGGCTCACGCGTACGCCCCTTTTTGCGGTGTTGCCCCCTTTCCTTCCATGACTTTCTTCGTCAATGCTAACTCATCTGCATTTTTGCGTTCGACGGCTGCTGACACCCTTGATCTGGACAGTGCTACTACCTGAAGGGTGCTGCCGTGGCTTTGGAACAGGCCCTGTGCGCTTTCAGCGTTCAGTTCCTCATGGACCGTGGCTTCACTGCTCTCTCACCACCTCTCTTCATGCGCAAGGAGGTCATGCAGGAGGTGCGGACCTTGGAGTTTTGTTTGGTCGCAACCCGTGTAATGTGTCACACTGACAGGTTTCGCATGTTTCTGAGGACACAGGTGGCGCAGCTCAGCCAGTTTAACGAGGAGCTGTACAAGGTCACGGGCAAGGCTTCAGAGCGCGCCGAGGATGCCGAGTACGATTTAGTACTTTGCATCATCTTTGCCCTCTCATGCCATGGCTACTAGCTGCTCCTGTGTCCCCTGGTTTTTGTTGTTGTTTTTTGTCTTTTCTTCCTGACCAGCTCCACTCACGTCTTCCGCCCTTGACTTTGGGTGCAGGGTCGAAGAAAAATATCTCATCGCGACTGCTGAGCAGCCCATTGCTGCCTTCCACCGCAACGAGTGGATCAACCCAGAGGAGCTGCCGCTGCGCTATGTTGGTGTGTCCGAGTGCTTTCGCCAGGAAGTCGGCTCACACGGCCGTGACACGCTGGGCATCTTCCGCGTGCATCAGTTCAAGAAGATTGAGCAGGTAGGTGTGCCGGGTCCTTGTCACAGCAAAAGATGACGAAAGATGAGCACCCCGGTACCTCTATCTTGGTCCTGACGCCACCATTTTTTTTTTCCCTCGTCCTCGTCCGACGCAGTTTGTGATCTGCAGCCCCCATGACGACATCTCTTGGAAGCTGATGGATGAGATGCTGGCCAACGCCGAAGACTTTCTCAAGGCTGTTCGTACCCCGTTCTGCCAGGCTCGGGAGCCACACGGGCTCGATTCTTGACGCTCATTATATCTGATGTTGCCTTGTGCCGACAATCCTCGAGTAGATTGGTCTGCCCTACCAGGTCGTCAGCATCGTGTCCGGTGCCCTTAACCTGGCCGCGGCCAAGAAGAACGATGTCGAGGTCAGTGCTCTGCCCCTGGAATTTACAATCATACAAGCATGTGACACCTGTCTCACCCGCTATCGGTGACAACACCTCTTCTTGCCCCTGCAGGCCTGGTTCCCCGGCTCGGGAGCATTCCGTGAGCTCGTCTCTTGCTCCAACTGCACTGACTACCAGGCGCGCCGCCTCAAGGTTGGTGTTTCGTCACCTTGCTTGGCAGCCATTTGCAGGTGCAGGTACCTCATGGATGCATTCATGTGCAACAGATCCGGTATGGCCAGACCAAGAAGCTGAACGCTCGCACTGATTACGTGCACATGCTCAACAGGTGAGATTGGCGCCGACTCTGCTTTTAGCACGTCTCGCCTCCCTCCGTCGCTTCCGGTGCGCTCACGGACTGTGCCTGCTATCTGCCTGCGTCGGCCATGTAGCACGTTGTGCGCCACAACGCGCAACGTGTGCTGCATCCTGGAAAACTTCCAGGTCGGCAACTTTTCCAACGGCGGTGGCGTCGTTGTGCCTGAAGTGCTGCGCCCCTACATGCCCTCTCGTAAGTTTATGAGTCTTTACCCCCTCCCCCCGCTCGACGCGCTTCAAATCGTTGGTGTGCTGGCACTCATCTTTTTTTATTACTTTTCACAGAGTACCGCGAGTTCATTCCCTTTGTCAAGCCCGCACCCATCGACGTGGAACGCGCTGCGGCTGAGGCCAAGGGTGGGTGCAAGCGCATGAGCGCCAGTGATCGTTGATCGCTTTTCATCTCACAGCTATTGCGCTGCTCGTTTCCATAGCTGCCAAGAAGGGCGGCAAGAAGGGCGGCAAGAAGTAAACTGTGCCCATCTGCATTTGTCCTATCTTTTCATTTTCTACCTTCTCCGCTCTCTCCCCTCTCGCTCTCTCTTTGCGAGCAAGCGTGCTCTTCATTCCGCCGCTCTTGCATCAAACTGCCAGCCTGCCAGCTCCCCAAATGGCTTTGCCAATCATAAAGACTTTGCTCGCAAGACTCGCACCATCTCAACCAATGCGCCAAGAATTCAGAGCCCTTCAAAACTCACCAATAACACGGCAGTATCATGGGAATCTGCAAAGCAACACAGCGAAAGACTGAATGTGCGGCGTTCAAACGTGACCGATCAATACTGTCTTGTGAAGCCCAACCACCTTTTGTGCACACGTGCCACTTTTGGACTCTTTCTCTCTCTCTTTCTCTCTCTCTCTCTCTCTCTCTGGCTCTCTCTCTCAAACTCTCTCTCTCAAAAACTCTCTCTCTCTCTCTCTCTCTCTCGCTCTCTAAACGCTCTTTCAAACTCTCTCTCTCAAACTCTCTCTCTCTCAAACTCTCTCTCTCTCTCTCAAACTCTCTCTCTCTCTCTGATCCATTTTGTTTTTGTTTCATATTTTGTTTGGAATCGTCTCGGTCAAAGCTGGCATCTCTGAAAATGGCAGCGGTCTGTGCAGCTGCGAGGACATGGACCCGTACTTGTGTAAGGTCCAGCGGGCTGGGGCTGGCGTTTTCTCCTGCACCGCTACGTTGGCTGCCAGGTTCACTGCGAACGGTGGTCACCGGCAGTGCGAGTAACGTATCGGGTGGCTCAGGCTACGCCGATCACTCGGCTGGACTCAGCATTGACCCGGCCATCAAGGGTTATCGCGTTCCTCTGGTTCGGGGTACAGAAGCAAACCTGCAAGGTAAAGCTGCTACCCAAGCTACGACCCACTGCCTTTGATGCATACTTTCGACTTGCTGGCGCATCAGAAAGAAGAAGGCAAAGGCCCAGTGTCCCAAGATGTGAGGCCCCTCACCTTGTTCCGACCGCTGTCCTGCCAGGCTACGCCACCATGTTCCCCGCCTCAAAAGAAGATTTTGACGCAGTAAGCTTGATCAGGATGGTCAAAACCCTTCATTCAGAGCGCACTGTTGCGCGCCTCGCATTGCCAGCCGAAAGCTCACATGTCATATGATGACACCTGCTTCAGGCCAAAGTGGACATTGCACAATGGCCGCAGCTGCCGGGTCGACGCCCCATCTGTGAATCCAGCGGCCGCGCCGGAGGTGTTCGCGGTAAGAGTGTGGTCTGATTTTTACACCACCACTAGCGCCGTGCCAAGTACACTGCCGTCCCACTCATCTGATGATATCACCCTATTGATCCGCAGAGGGCCTCTTCACGTTTGCTTGGCACGACCGGGAGCTTCTTGCGATCAACGAAGCGGTGGGCGGCAACTACACGACCGGTGTCATCCCCACGTGTCTATCTGCAACACCTCGCACCGGTAGGTTTGAATCGCGCTCACAGGTTTAGTAAGGTGATCTTGTTTCTTCTTGAGGGCTCTCACGTTCCGGGTCCATCTTGAATGGCCGCAGAGTGCGTGACGCGCGAGGCCAACTATCACCCCGACGGTGGTCAAATTGTTTGCCCCCGGTGCGTCCTTGCATGTCTGTGCACCGCCCATCCACCCAGCTGCGGCACTCGATAAAAGTGCCTTTGCTCATCTTTCTTTCTTTTTCTTTCTTTTTTTTTTTTTTTTTTTTTTTTTTTCCTTGGGTTTTCGTCCTTGATGATCTTTAGGGATGGGCAGGCTTACGTGGCGCTGCTAGCTCTTCCCAAGGACAATGTGCGACCGGAAGACTTTGTGGCTTTTTATTGCGATGGCACCTTTGGCATCCACATCAACACGGATGTTTGGCATCAACCAGTGTACCCCATTGGAGAAGAGGCCGTCTTTTATGGCAAGCAGGGAGCTGTCCATGCCTGTGCAGCTTATGACAGCGTTGACGAACATGATACGTGGCTGCGTGTGCCTTTGGAGGCGCAGGACTGTCTCGAGGAAATGCCGGCCCATCTTCGGCCCTGAAGTTGTGACCGACAGCACTCGCCTCGAGCATGCGGTGGCTTGATTTTATAAAACTAGTTCCCTGTGCCCCTTTAGTCCATTCCAGCTGGCTCTGCTTAGGTTGACATTGAGTCACGCCATGCATGCCACTGGACATTTATTCACAATTTCACGTGACAATCCATTGAATTCAAATCACCTGCACCGTTGCCCATCAGAGTGAGACAACTCAGAAACGGGGCTGCGGCAGGGGTACCCGCGGCATGTCGTGTGTGCACATTTGCAAACACTCGGGTGTCGGAGGCAACTCAAAAAGCTCACGGGGCTGCGGAGCCACGTTGCGCGGGCCCAGGGCCCATTCCAGCTGATATGCACCACCATTGTAGTAGTGCACATCCTCGTTGGACGAGGGGTCGATCATAATGTGAAAGCCTGGAGAAATAGGAAACTGGGCCCCGTTTGTCCAGGCCTGGGCTGCCAACTCTCGACCCCAGAGATCAGTCGTATACATCATACCTGTGAATTACGAATGCAAATGCACAAAAAGCACATTTGCAGCCATGTGAAAAATAGAGGAATCAGCGCTAGACGGCAGGAAAACAGGCGAGGCCAAACAAGGCCGTCATTGTGACAAGGAGAACATACCAAGGTAGTCAAACCCGCCCAGCTCATTGAGACCCAGGTTGTCCGTCATGTCTGCTGCAATGACTTGACAGCAATGAGGCGTGTCCGTGGTGCTCTGCGAAGCGTTGTGCCAGGTGATCCACAGGCCGTCCAGATGGAAGGTCAGGTTGCAGGCAGCCGTGATGCTGCCAGGGATTTGCGGCAAGAAGTCGGGGGGGCATTCGCTGTGCTGGATGTGCATGGAAGGCACGTCGTAGTTCCAATACATGTGCGAGGTCGAGTTTTGCAACGACTGCGTGCTCGTGTTGGCGTAGAGACCAAAACGAACATCAAACTCGCGCGGCCAGTCAGGTACCACCGGGTCTGCGCTGCCCGAGGCTGGAGCTTGGATCCCTGCCTCAAAGTCCGTCTCACGGGCTGCAGCGTCCGTTGCGTTGCCGACAAGGTGACACTTGAAGCATTGGGTGGTATTGTGCAAGACTTCGTGGGCTTCGGGCGTTGCGGCCGCGAGCACACTGGGAGCAAGCTCACGCACGGGTAGTCGCGGTAGGGGAAGGGCATCTAATTGTGCCAGACGCAGAGTGGGAACGTGGTGCACGTATTGCATGACGACGCGATGGCAAAGGCCATCTCGAACCACGTCGTGTGAGGCGGCGGACGTGGCTGCCACCTCGACTTCGCGTGCCTGCTGAAGCTCGAGGTCGTCCGTGATGGCCCAACGGCGCGGATCATTTCGGTCCTCGTACAGGCTTTGAAGTGCCTGGGCCTGGTGAGGACGCAAAGCACGTTCCACCATGTGCAGGGTATCAACGGTCAGACCATCACAGTCGATGAGTTGATGTCGGTCCAGAGCATAGCGAGGAAGATATGCGTTGAGGCGACGGGTCATTTGCCAGTAGTTGTCCCCCCGATGGGTACTAGCGGGCACGATCGCTTGGGCGCGCTGCCAATCGGCGTGCATGAGCGTTTGTGAAACAGACGGTCCGCTAGAGCGGTCACCCGCACGGGATCGTTGCAGAAGCGTCTGCAGGCGCTGGAGGAGAAGCGCAAAGGTGCTATTGTCATGGCCCATGCACACGCGTACGTGGCTGGAATCGCTGCCATAGGGGACGCCAGTCTCGGTGGTGATGCCCACCGAGGCAAAAGGAGCGGCGCAGTCAAGTTGGTCTTGCTGATCAAGACATTGAATCCACATGAACAAACCTCCGTCCTGGCCCGCCAGACGATAGCTGTCAGAGGCGGTGAAGAGGGAGCGCAACTGCCGCCACCGCTCCGACAGCAAGGCGCGGGAGGCGGTGAAAAAGTCGAGGCCATTGACGTCTTTCTGATCAACGATGGCATCAAGAAGCTTGACGGCACGCAGCTGCGCTTCCACAGCGGGAGCGGTAGATTGTAGCCACATGTAATTGCTCATGGTTGCAGCCACCTAAGGTGAAGCGCACGGTGCAGCTGAGCGGCCGCTGTGTCGCAGGGATGATAACTACTAGGCAATCTTTATTGTTTTTTGTCTTTTCGCCCTACTCGGTTCTTTTTTTTATTTTTTTGTCATTGTCTCCCCTAAAAACAGGGATCCCTGAGGAAGGACAAGGGGCACAAACCTGACTATCTCGCACAAAGGCCCAGCCAATGCGTGAAGCGGCATAGCCAGCCAGTTTGGAGAGCGAGAAGATCATCAAATCATCGGCAAAGGTTTCATTAATGTCGAGGTACTGAGGCCAGTAGTAGACCAGGTCAGTGATGCGGGCCGCAGCGTCGGGCGCGGCGGGGTACTTGCGCTCGTTGTCCGGGTTGTTGGGCGTGGTCAGGACCTGGCATGCAGGGAGAGGGCGGATGACTGGTGAGCGTGACAGCGAATGCCGCACAAGGAGTGAGAGGGCGTGCGGTGGTGCGGGATCGGGGCTGGGCGGATATCTGCTATATCGCACCTCGATGAGCGTGCTGCGATCAAGGGATGTCAGATCCTGGGTAAAGTTTGTGAGAGGGTTGATATTGGAGGCTTGGTGAAAGTGTGGATAAAAGGGGGGTTGGGCATAAACATGCATGTACTCGGGCTGAGGCTTGCGCTGGGTCAAGGCATAGAGGGCGGCATCGATGAGCTGGACACCCCCGGCACCAATCAAGAGGGTCATGCCAGAAGTGTCCACGTTGCCCACGCGCTGATGGAGTCGATGAATGCTGGAGTTGAGGAGGAGGGATAGGCTGTCGTAGTCGCTGGGATCGGCGTTTGGGGGAAAGCTGCGCGGCGTCTTCATGTATGGCAGGTGGTAGTCACGCTGCACGGTGATGCTGAGATCAGCATCGACGTGATCAAACCATGTTTGAAAGAGGGCGGCTTCAGCCACGCGCGTCTCGAGCGAGCAGTTGCCGCGGAGGGTCGAGCAATGTGGGCCGGTGTAGCATTGAAAGCAGGCACAGGCTGTGACCCCGAGGGCCGCTTCCTCCTGATAGAAGATCCCGTGGCCGTTGCAATCAACGTCTGCGATGGAACCAGAGTTGGCTGGTCGTGCGATGGCCGCACTGACCAGGAGGGCCAGCAACCCGACCTGGAACGATGCGCCTCCCATGCTTCAGCAGTGGCTAAGACACATCGGGGGCGCAGATGGGCCTGGGATGAGATGCGTTTGAGAATGCACCCGTGGTTGTCGAGCTGGCGCAAACCTTGCAGACAACCAGGAGCGCTCTGACACCAAGAAGAGGACGAGGCAAGAGACAAAACACAAGTCGACCACCGGGCCCTTGAGCACCCAGCTGCATCTGCCGCCGCACACGCTCTCACTTCTGGAGGATCCGAAGCGAGCGAGCGAGAGAGTGTGAGAGAGACAGAGAGAGAGAGAGAGAGAGAGAGAGAGAGAGTGTGTGTGTGTGTGTGTGTGTGT